>NC_136270.1:38560052-38602552 GCF_964187855.1 Myxine glutinosa | reverse complement strand
CGGCAAGTATGTTGATCGGTTGGTTTGTTACTTGCCGGAAAAGATTCCGGCAAGTATGTTGATCGGTTGGTTTGTTACTTGCGGGAAAAGATTTCGGCAAGTATGTTGATCGGTTGGTATGTCTGTTTGTCTGTCTGTCTGTTTGTCCGTCTGTTTGTTCGCAGTACTATGTCTACACCGTTGCACGCAGAATTGCCAAACGTTGCACACATATTTGTCTTGCCCTGGAATAGACTGTGCCCAATTGCTGACGTCATCGGTCACTTGGTTCAGCCGCCATCTTGGAAAAACCGAAAAATTTTGCACCGCTATATCTCCGAAAGTGCTGAATAGAAAAAAATTGAGACATGGCTCGTTGTAAAGAACTCTCCATGGGGAATAAAATATGTTGATGATGATGTCATAGGTGCGTCCATTATGACGTCATAATTCGACAAGTACAAAACTTCATCCGATTAAGATGAAATTTCTTGAGCATAATCAAGGAATAAATTAGTTTAGATAATGATGACAAAATAGATGATAGTAAACAAATAATGATGGCGTCATCGGTCACGTTGTTCGGCCGCCATATTTGTCCAAAATGGTCGATAAAGAAAAGTATATTCCGGCAAGTCCTCGGTCTCTGACCGATTTTTCATTTGTTTGTTTGTTTGTTTGTCTGTGAACAAGATATCTCAAAAAGTTGTGGTTGGATTCCATCAAAATTTGGCAGAGATGTAGTGTATGTGACAAGGTCGAAATGATTAAATTTTGGTGAAGATCCAGATCCGGGTCCGGCTAGTAGAATTTTTTAAGCGATTCTTCACCATTGGGAGATAGGGCCAAAAACGATACATAGCAGAATATCTCAAAACGTTGTTGATGGAATTGGACGAAACTTGGTGGGGAAGTTTTGTTTGTGACAAGGACGAATCGATTCCATTTTGGTGAAGATCTGAATATGGATTCAGATACGATAATTATTTAATTCTTAAGTGATTCTTCACCATTGAGAGATCGGGCAAAAAGCGATATACAACATGATATTTTAAAAAGTTGTGTAAGAGTTATGACTAAACTTGGTGGATGAGTTGGTTAGGTGACAAGAACAAGCCGATTCGATTTTGGTTCAGGTCCAAATCCAGATCTGGCCTATCATTGGGATACAAGACAAATTGTTCAGACTGGCGGGGGTATGTGCTCTACTGAGTGCCGTTATAGTTTATCATGTAGAACAAGAACGGCTCTCGGTAGAGCGCATACCTCTGCCCGGCTGAACAGTTTACGTTTTTAATCTTCAACAAAATTGAGTCAATTCTTTCTTGTCACACACCCAACATGTCCACCAAGTTTCGTCCAAATTCGTCCATAACTGTTTGAGATATCCAGCTCACAGACAGACAGACAATCAGGGGTGAAAACATAACCTCCGTCCACCTTCATTGATAAAGGTAGTGAGTCCAAATTTTTATTTAAAATGATGAAGAGCTATTGCTAGATATGCTAGTCCATACAAATGTTAGCAAACATAATTGGTCGTGATTCAGTATCAGAACAGTGCTGTCACTGAAAAAAAGCAAAACAAGAAACCCCGCAGAGCAGAATATTGTTACGGATCCGGGGTTTACCACAAGGGGGACTTCTCGGACTCCTCCTGAACTCCGAACCTGCAGAACATGCACCATGGATAAGTCCGCTGCACGTCGGGTTGGCAAACAACTATAGACGCCGATGAACACCGCCAAACCTGGCAGGACCTACGCTCTTTTACGAACGTGTTACCTTTCTGGTGGGTTGGCGATGCCAATTGGGGAACATACCCTCAGTGTGAACTCATCGATTTACTCAGGTACGGCCAAGCTGAACCTTCAAGTTTGCACCGGCTAAGTTACAGAGCCAATCCGTGGGGCAGACCTTCCCGTCTATCTAAACTTACACACTAGATTGAACCACTAGAGAAGGAGAGGAAACGGCAGTATGGAAACAAACTGTTTACCAAATAAAGCAAACATGCACTTACAAAGCCCAAAAATCAATGGTGGAAGGCACATATATACGAGCACAGCAATCAAGAAAATGGCACACAAGATGAGATTCTTACCCTTAACTCTTATTCCCCTTCTACAATCTTATCTTAGTTACCTATACACAGACATGGCGTCAGCAGAATCATACCGGGGAAACGTAGAAAGGAGAAGATAGAGAAGCAGAGCATGGATTTGGTTCAGCCTTTGGCTTGCCCTTGCAAATCCAGAAACAGGAAGTAATTGAAGAATAAGGAGGGGTAAGGAAAGCAGAAAGTGCAAATCCCCAGCATGTGTCAACAGAATGTCAACAGTGAGTCAACAGCTCGAACAGGCAGGCAAGTTGTCTTGTATATATATATATAGTTGTCTATATATATATATATAGTTGTCTATATATATATATATAGTTGTCTATATATATATAGTTGTCTATATATATATGAAGAATGTAAAATGGTGATTTGAAAGAGGGAAAAACTGAATGGGTACTGTGTGGCTCACGTCATGGTAACCACCAAATGTGAGCCATGAATAGAGCTATGAATAGGGGTATCAAGGAGGAGGAAGAAGAAGAACGGCTATAGCCCCCATAGACTACACGGATTTATGGAAAAAGGCCACGGATAAGCTTCTAGGTGCATTTTTGGGTAAAAGTTGGGAACCTCACTTTTTAACATAATTAGGGTATGCTGAATTCGATTAACCCGGTTCCCAAGCCGAATTTTGAGGTGTGTTTTGAGTTTTGAATAAACTGCTGAAGAACTTGGGCATTGGTGAACTCACAGAGGAGACAATCAAATCTGCAGAAGTATTTGTCTGCAGAATATATAATGTGCACAGAACAACCTCTGTTGATTCAGCACGACATATGTTGTTCTCCAAGACTGGTAAACCAGAAGCAATGTCACCGACAAGTGATGCTCTTCATTTCCATTTGATGCGAGTACACTGTCAAGCCATGGTATGGAGAAATGCTCATTGTGCCATACCTGACCTTCCTGCTTGTGGAAATGGGATGGAAACGTGGTGATTCAGGACGAGAGCCTATTCTGATGTCACCGAGTCCAATCCCAGAAAGTTGCCTCGAGATGATTTGTTGCGCATGCCAGAAGCAATGCAAGACTTGATGCTGCAAATGTCGCTATTCAGAGTTGAGGTGCACATCAATGTGCGTCTGTCAGCAACAGAGTGATGATCAAACCCCTTGTATGAATTTGATGGAGTTTGGCAAAACAACATGTGTGACATTCCTGAATGTTTGTGCTTCATGGCCATGTATACTTAATTTTAGAATACATGGTTGTAAGAAACATTGTCTTATTTAAACCATTTCCCATTTTATAGTGTCCAATTACAATATCAGTTTGAATGTCTCTTTCAATATGTCGCCAACCATAATATTGACTAGACGGATTTATGAAAAAAGGCCATGTATAAGCTTATAGGTGCATTTTGGGGTAAAAGTTGTAAAGTTAAAGTAAAAGAGCTGCATGTATATACATGATATATAAATGCTTGTTCAAAGAAATTGTCCAAAAATGGCAATTTGGTGGCCATTTTGTTTATGCTAATTATAAGGTCAAAAACTCACAGTTCGGCTTGGGAACCGGGTTAATCGACTTCAGCATACCCTAATTATGTTAAAAAGTGAGGTTCCCAACTTTTACCCAAAAATGCACCTCACATTCACATTTCTCAGAAATCCGTCTAGTCTACCACAACGCATATCACCCATTTCCCTTAGACAACTGGTGGAGGTCTGGCTGAGCACATTTACTGACGATATAACTGAATAGGGAACTCATCCCCTGCGATTGATGTGCAGTCACCTGGGGACAAGTTGCATAAACTTCACAATATATTAGAATATACCTGAGATATGGTTGACGTTTAAGAATGACCTTTTCATCCTAAAATCATTTTAAAGGCTCATGGAAGAGTATATGAACATATTGCATACAGCAGATTAAGATGGGGGAGAAATCGGTGCATTTCTCGCCATGAATAATAAGGACATTAATAGACAGACAAAATATACACAGAACAGATGGAATTTAAACCTTGCGAGGAAAATCAAAATCCAGGTGCTCCGCATGGAATGACAAACAGTCCAGCTAACACTTCTTTTATGGGACATTCTTTTCAAGCTTGAAATGAATTTTTGGAAGAGTCCTTTTTTTTCTTTTTCTTTTTTAATTTAGCTTTTCCTCTTTGATTGCTGATTATTGGAAAGCCAATATGTACAGGTTTTGATATATATAGGCCTACTATAATCTTTAGCGAGCATTCGTGCTGCTGAAACAGTTTCTTCTAAATGATGAGCTTCAAGCAAGTAAGCAGCACGAAGTTTTGATGTCGTTGTTTATGACTCGGCCAGGGTCGGGTTTGAACCACTGACCTCCCAGACTCAGAGCGGACACTCTAACCATTATACCACCGGGTCCGGTATATATACCGGACCCGGTGGTATAATGGGGTTTTTTGCAATACTTTAGTGGATTACCCATGTTTAGTAGAGGGATGACATATAGTGGCTGCACCTTTACTGCATATAAAGCCCATCAAACAAGACGGGTTGTAACAGTTTATTTGATGGTGCAGCCTCCTGAGTGTGCCAAAGTATGAAGCCTCGGCCTAGTGTCAGGTGTGCTTATATGTTCTTTATTTATTAGATGTAAATTAACGGATGTAAATGGACACTCGTTTTACTCTGCACGCGTTGCACATCATGTGCAGCGAATTTCACCTCCCTGTATTTGTTGTATTTTTATTGTTCTCTATTTATTGTTATTTTTTTGAAAACTCTTCTGTACACCGCCTTTGAGGCTTGGTTTGCAAGCCACCATCTACAATTACAATAGAGAGACATAATTACTCTTTTTTTGAAAATATTTTTCGAGTTTGTTTTATCTTCAAAAATATACCGTAGTGAACACACCTTTGTTTTAAAAGATTGGCCTTTAAAACCTACCCTTATGAAGGGGGACAGACATCTGTACAAACACACAAACAGACATTTTGTTTTGCATGGTAGATTCATTATATAATGTATATATTCTTCATATGTTGCATTACATATGGTACCACTGGGTACTATAAATGTATTCATTTATTGTATCCATATGTCTATATAGTACAAAGATAATTCTGATGTACCATACTCTGCTAAGAGAGCATCTCTTGGCAAGGATTGTACTGGGTGATTTGCCATTGCCTTTCCAGCAGTAGTTAGGGCAAAGGACACCCTAGGATCTTTAACTTCCAGCAAGTAATACGGCAGACGGGACACCAAGTTTAACATTCCATAGTGAATCAACACACACATTTATGTTTCACCTGGTGAAACAGCAGGATGACAGTTTATAGCTGGGTCGGGATTCGAACACAGGCTAGACGCCATAGAGTGAGTGTGCATACCCCGAAGCGATCAGCCAGCCTAAAAAGATAGAATCAGTACATAAACAGTTGTAACTGGCATTATAGTGTTTGATACAAGACTGAGGCTCATGGAAAAGGCAGATGTAGAAGGTAAAAAGGCAGTGAACTGACAGTGAGGGCAGTGGGGTAACGGTTGGACACAATAAGCTAGGAAAAGAGGAGAGAGAGAGAGAGAGAGAGAGAGAGAGAGAGAGAGAGAGAGAGAGAGAGACAGAGAGAGAGAGAGAGAGAGAGAGAGAGAGAGAGAGAGAAGAAGAGAGAGAGAGAGAGAGAGAGAGAGAGAGAGAGAGAATTGAATTTGCAACACCATTTATTTCACAAAAAAATACACCAGGTCAAGTTCCATTTTTACAGGAGAGAAAAATAAAAATAAAAACAACAGTTCTTAATGTTAAAAAAAAAAAAAGTACAAATCCGATTCATTTACAACACATAATGCTTCATTATTACACCATTTGCACTCAATGAGTTTGACATTTTCATTCGGAGAGGGAGAGAGAGAGAGAGAGAGAGAGAGAATGAGAATGGATACCATTTATTTCCACAAAAATGCACTAGGATGTCAACCTATACCGCGAGGGTATTTACAAGCAGGGGCAGAGAAAAAAAGGTACAACAACACCAAAGCATCACACTCTTGATGCAATTCTTAAAACATCATGACGAGTTTCGAGTCCTGAACCACACACAAGGCCTCGTGAGTGCACCATTTCCATTCAAAAAATTCAACATTCCCGTTACTCATATGGTGATCAAATTCCAGCCTTAATCTTGCTGACACCAGCCCTTTAAATATTGGAATGACGTCATCACCATAACATTTATCAATTTTAATTTTCCTTGACTTATAAATTGCATATTTTGCAATGGCAATCAGGAAATTCATCAAGGCACCAGCATTTTTACAAGAGGAGGTAAAGGGTACACCAAAAATAAACATATGCAAGGTAAAAGTGAAGGATAATTTATAAGAAAGGTGTGCAATCACAGAAAGTAGAGGTGCTAACCTCCTGCACTGGACATATGCATGAAAAAGGTCCTCCTCCTGTTCGCAGAAGGGACAATTTACAGGCACCGAGGCATTAAGATGGTGGATAAAAGTGTTTGAGGGGAGAGCCCAATGTGTTAGCCTCCATTGGATATCTGCTAAGAACCCATAGATGGGTGGAACAAACATATTATGCCACAGTGGAGTAGAGGGAAACCCCGGCCCTAACCGTTCTGACCACAAGGCCACACGCATCGCTCCAGACAGGGATGAGACTTCTTTCCCCTTCACGAGTTTAAGGACTTAGCCTTAGTTACTAAGTGAAAGGGGGAGGGAAACCCATCATCATTGGACTGGACAGAGGGCAGCACCTTGATTTCGGGGAAAGATAGTCGAAGATCTTCGACAATTCCGGCACCTTCCCAGCCAATGTTTAGCTGCCTGAATTTTTTTACGACTACCTGTTTGATTTGTTGAACAACTCGAACAGATGCTACACAAACACCTGTCGCCACCACCCCAGCAGACCTCCACTTGGTTCCAGATGCATCCCTTAGATCACTCACTTTGCTTACGCCTCCTTTAATGAATTTTTGAATTAAAGCATGGCTACGAGGAATACATGGGAAAAAGCTGTTATAGAACAGAGGCTCTTGGAGGAAATTACGACAATTATATGCCTCAAGACAACGTTTAACCTCAAGGCCTTTCCATGCATCCAGCAAACTCCGATAAAAAGCGGGAAGTGAAGCACTGCTGACACAATCAAGGTCCACCAAGAGAAGGTGCCGATCATAGTTCATTCCACCAGCCTGTTGTAATAGAAAATGTGCAAATGGGCGCCAGGGCAGCTCCTCCGCATACAGTAGTCTCTGCACAGACTGCAGGCGAAAAGCCATAAGCCGCCCAGAGACGTCAATGACTCCTTGGCCCCCCTCCTTCCGAGGGTGGTACAGTATACTGGGCCGCAGCCAGTGGTAGCCGCTCCAAAAAAAGTCTATCAACTTCCTCTGGATGGCAGGGATCAGCTCCTTGGGTGGCTGCAGGGTAATGACTTTATGCCACAATCTCGCTGCAATCAGGTTATTGATAACAAGAGCGCGGCCTCTGTATGAAAGAGACCGCAGTAGTCCTTTCCATGATTTTAAACGATATGTGATTTGTTCCACACCTCCTTCCCAATTCCTCATTTCCATTTCATGGTTTCCAAGATAAACTCCAAGATATTTGACCCCGTCTGTTTTCCATACCAGATTTTGTGGGAGTGATGGTGGTGATATGACTGAGGGGTTACCTGAACTACACCACAAGGCTACACTTTTACTCCAGTTTACTTCACCAGAAGAGGCTGCAGAGAAGTCTTTTAAGCACTGCTGTACTGCAGCTACACTGCCCGGGCCTTTAAGTAAAACACAAACATCATCAGCATAAGCTGTTACGACAAATTTTAACCCCTCTACCCCCATATCCTGAGGCAATCGTTTCCTGAAGGATGCCAAAAGTGGTTCAAGGGCAATTGTGTACAACAGTCCCGAGAGAGGACAGCCTTGGCGGATACCCCGTCGAAAGGAAAAGGGGGAGCATAAGTTATTATTTACTTTCAACATACAGAAAGTGTTTGTATATAACAGTTTAACATATGCTGTGAAGGTTTCACCAAAGCCCATCCCCTTAAGAACCGAAAACAAGTATGCATGATCAACACGATCAAAAGCCTTTGTTTGATCCAGAAACAATAATCCAAAACTGGCAGGCACATACTTTTTACAGGAAATAATATCTCTTACCAGAAACAGGTTATCATGCATGGACCGTCCAGGAACACAGTAGGTTTGATCCGGCTGTATGACAGAGCTGATCACCTCTTTCAGCCGATTCGCTAGTACTTTAGACAAGATTTTGTAGTCAGTACACAGTAAGGAAACAGGTCGCCAGTTCTCAATGAGTTGAATGTTCCCAGGCTTCGGCAAAAGGCATACGACCGCCCTTCTACAGGACAGAGGAAGTTCTCCAGCACGAAGGCTTTCGTCAAGGACTTCAAGCAGATCCGGTCCCACAAGATTCCAAAATGTCTTATAAAACTCTCCAGGCAGCCCGTCAATCCCCGAGGCTTTACCATCTTTCAAGCCTCGCATGGCTGCTTCAAGTTCATCAGGTGAAATTGACGATTCCAGTGTGTGCTGCTTGTCCTCCTCGACTTCTGGGAGCCCAGCAATCAGCTCCTGTATCGCCTCACTGTTGATACTCTGGGCAGAATACAGGTCAGAGTAAAATGCTTTCAAGGCCGCTTTAATCTCCGGTTGGGAGGTAACCGTTGACCCATTAGCAGTACAGAGCTTATGAATTTGCTGCGAGTTTTTCACCGAATTCTCCAAGCTAAAGAAGTCCTTATTTGGCATATCCAAGGTCAAGTAACTCATCCTCATACGCACCAATGTACCCATTGCCCGCTGCCTCACCATTTCGGTCAGTAATGACCTTTTTGTCCATAGCAACTGATCATATCCAAAATCTTTCCCAGCCCCATTACGATTCTGTTCCAATTCTGCAATTTCGGCCTTTAATGAGTCAATTGAGAGACTTTGCATTTTAGTAGTAAACAGACTATACTGTTGACAAAACGTTTTAACTTGACACTTTGCAAGGTCCCACCATATGCGAAGGTTGGCATGCTCAAGCTTAGATGACCGGATTTTCCCCCACACGGTTCGGAAGGCATCTTTAAATTTCTTATCACTTAACAACCGAGTATTGAGTGACCAGTATGCGCTACCTCCTGATGTCAGGGGTAATTTAAAGGACATTGCCACTAAATTATGATCTGAAAACCCTGTTGGGAGTATTTGGGTAGTGGACACCACATTCAGCATTGGCTTATTGATATAGATCCTGTCCAGCCTTGCCCTTGATATGACGCCATCATGACATCTGCACCATGTGTAGGCCCGTGAAGTTGGATGCTGCAACCTCCACACATCCTCAAAACAATAGTTCTTGATGAGGCTCGCTAACACCTTTGCAGAAGCGCCGTGGGGTTCATGTCCACTCCTGTCAACTGAAGGATCAATTGTACAGTTAAAGTCCCCTGCGATACAGGTGAGAGCAGCTGGATCCAGTCCCTCTACAAAGTCCCGCAGTGTGGAAAAGAATGTTCTTCTTTCTATAGGTTCACTTGGTGCATACACATTTACTATAATAAGCTTTTGTGTATTGCAGTAGAACTCCACCGCTATCAAATGTGCCTTATAGACCTCCCTATAAATAACACTCTGAGTGGGAAGCCTGGGACTTAAGGCGATGGCAACACCAGCCTTGGGTGTGGAAACCCCACTCAGCCACCATTGCCCTTTAAAAAGTTTACAACATTCAGCTGCCAAATTGTTTGTGGCATGGGTCTCTTGCAATAGAATGACATCTGCTTTTACCCTCTCCATTGCCTGGATTGCTTGAATTTTCCGTAAGGGGGCACATCCCCCATTGATGTTCAGGGAGGCAATATGTATTTCTCGCGTTGTCATTCTAAGGTGGTAGCTCACCGTCTGCCTGCAATTCTTTGTTCGCCTTTGTTACTGCTTTGCGAAGACGTTGAAATTGAGGCTCTGAGAGCATGGGGTCATTTTTCTGTAAAAGAGGTTTCGAAACCTTAATGAAAGCTTGAACATCAGGGAAGTGATCTCTAATTACAACGTGACGTTGTCTAAACGTTACGTTTAAGAAATCAATGACTTTCCCTTTTGTCACCTCTGCTTGCCTCACCTGCTCCTTCTGAGACTCACTCAGGGCAGCAAGACTGCATCCTTCCTCATCAGCCTCGACCCCACTCTCACCCAGTGGTGTGTCAGGTACTGGCACCTCATCTGTGTCATTGTCACCATGGTATTTTTGTTGCGTCTGCATGGCACCAACTACCCCATCGTTGTTGTCTGCCACCGACTTATCGATCTCTTTCTCATCATCTTCCGTTGAGATGGGGGTCCTTGACTGCTCGTCGCATGGTGCAGGGTGTCCACCATCACACACGGTGACACACTCGGTAATGCTTCGATTCTCTTCATCCTGTGAAATGGGCAGATTCGCATCTCTCCCTATTGCATTACCATTTTGCTCATGGTCATCAGGTTGGTCTGTATTACCATCTTCCTGCACGAGAACCATTTTGTTTCCTTTTCCTCCATTCTCATCGCTCGCAAGAGAGCGTTTCAAGTTTCTCCTCGACTCGGTCTCCATCAGCTTCACCTCCTCGAAGTCCCTTTGTTCTTGAGGTTGCAGCCTCTCCTCCACATATGGTTGCTCCACTACCGTATGGGCTTCTCCACCAGCACCACTGTCACCCGCACCCTCGTATTCCGGTGTTGACCTTTTTTCGACACCTGGCTCATCTACAGGGTCGTTCAAGTCATTTACAGGTGGGGGGGTGGGCTGCCCCAGCTGCTGTGGCATAACTCTTCCTCACATCAGGACAATACTGCCGAGTGTGTCCGTATGCCCCACATATATAGCAAATCAAGGTCTCAGTAGCTGCAAAGATCCGGTAATCATGATCTCCTATTTTAAAATTTATAGATATGTTCAGCTGTTTTGCCTCATCCTTTAGTACGACGAAACAAAAACGTCTAAACGACTCGACATGCTTCAGCCTTCCGTTCCTGGTTCGCAGGGGGACCGTGATAATTCGTGAGACGACAGTCCCATGCTCCCCTAATTTTCGTAGGATTTCTTCATTCCTCAGAAAGGGCGGAACGTTACTTAAAATAACTTTAACCGCCGGCGTGTCCATGGACGATACCGGGACAAATTGGTCGTTCCCCAACGTTAACCCGTTTTGCACCACGATGTCTGCAAGGCTAACTTGTGACACGAAAACCACCACTTTGTGGTTCATTCGAGACGCAGCACGAATGTTATTTACCCCGATCAAATCCCCGATTGCAAGTAGAACATCGTCCATTTGCACGTCTTCCGGCGGAACAAGGCACAGCCCGTGCTTACGCGATAACACCTCATCACTAACACGATCAGCAGTCCTTTGACTATTCCTATTAGCCATTTATCGGCAATAAACTAAACAAACTAAACAGTAACAATGCAATAAACTAACCAAACAAATCAAAATTAGTTAAATAAGTAAATAAATAATCGGCACGATATAACCAACCCACGTTATAAATTAATACAGGTGGCTAACCGTTACCGTGCTGTCTCTCTCTCCCTCTCTTGTCTCAAGAGCAGAAGGGAAACACGGAGAAAACTTCACAAACTCGTACAAGGACACAAATGGAGTGAAAGGAGGATAGGAAAGACCACCAACACAGCACCGTACTCACAGCTCAACACCCACAGCCGCCATGATTACCACACGAGAGAGAGAGAGAGAGAGAGAACGAGAGAACGAGAGAACGAGAGAACGAGAGAACGAGAGAACGAGAGAACGAGAGAACGAGAGAACGAGAGAACGAGAGAACGAGAGAACGAGAGAACGAGAGAACGAGAGAACGAGAGAGAGAGAGAGAGAGAGAGAGAGGAGAGAGAGAGAGAGAGAGAGAGAGAGAGACTTTTAAGCTCTTTTTATTATAAAAGTATAAAACAAGAATACCACCAAAAGCAATCAATCAGGGCAATCAGTAAAATCATAGCAATCCCGAAAGGAAAAAAACAAACGGTGCACTGCAAACCCAGCAACAGAAAGGTGCAAATGCCAGAAAAAAACAGCACACGATAAGAAACACCCGCACTGTATTATACGGAGATTAACAATTTGTTTTCCTGGACCTCACAAATCCCTCCAACATACCAAGTCGCAACAAAATTAGCAAGGTCGTTTGCCGTTTGGACACAGCCAAATTCAAGCTTGAGCCTTGCTGACACCAATGAACTAAAGAACACCATGATACTGCATTCCTGCATGGGTCTGCCGCCCAGCTTCGCCTTCCGCGACAGGTATACGGCCAGTTTAGCAGTAGCGGTTAGGAACCCGAATACAATGGATGTGGTTCCCTTTTTGGGAGGAAAGCCAAAGATGTAAGCTTTCAAGGAAAAGGTAACCTGCAATCTATGGGAAATAAAATTTAACCAATGAAACAAAGGAGAAAGTCTTTCACAATTAATGAAAGCATGAAGCAAATCTTCCCTCGCCGGACAAAAGGGGCAACAGCCGGAAATGGGGGAAAAAAAACGGATGACAGCATTGGAAGGAACAATCCAGTGGGCCAAACGCCACTGAAGGTCACCTGTTCTTTTAGAAATAAGTCCAGCATACATTGTATCCCATAAAGGCTCAGAGGGGGGACCGGGAGGCAAGAGTCCTTTCCACCGGGTAACCCCAGCTAGAGGTGGGTCCCCAAGAAGAAGTTTCACACAAGACCTATAGATACTCTTGCTGCTCATGCCATGGAAGGGGGGTGACCCTGCGCTCATGGGGGGCAGCTCGTTTGGGGTAAAAGTGACCCCTAATTTTGGGACTGTGGGCTCGACCTCTATGTCCTGCGTCCAATGTAGGCCTAGCTGGTGGCCCTTTCGGATCACCGCTCTTAGTATATTCTCGATTTGCCTCCTGGACCGAACACCTGTTAGGTCCGCCAGCTCGTTCGCAGGCTTCCATCCCTGTCCAGAGTCGTGTCGGAGATGACACACTTTCAGGATGTTGGCCGCTATAAAATGCTGGCAGAAGTCGCGACTCCTCGGGATATCGGGGAAAAGTGGGTTGAAAAATAAAGGCTCATGTGCATACATGTTAGTGCCATACGAGTCTGTTTGGCGACTTATCGAAACGCCCTGCCAGGCATTCAAGAGGCTCTGATAAAAAACTGGGAGCAGAGATGTATCGGTGTGTTGAAGGTTGGTCAGGAAAAGTTCCTGTCCGTATCCGAGCCTCCCAGCTCGTTGAAGAATGGAGCAGGCTAAGGGCTTTCCTGGTAGGTGTTCTGCATACAGCAAGCGTTGGATGGAGCGGAGCCAGAAGGCCAACAGGCGGCATTTCACATCGACTAGGCCATGACCACCCTCGGCCAAGGGACAACATATGGCGCTGGGTCGAAGCCAGTGGTAGCCTCCCCAAAAAAAATCCACCAGTTTCCTCTGGATAGCTTGGAGCAAAACCTCCGGTGGTTGCAGGCAGATGAACCGGTGCCACAAAAGGGTAGTGACGAGGTTGTTGACAACTAGCACGCGACCCTTATAGGACAGGTGGGGTAGAGCTCTTTTCCATCGGCTCAAACGCCCGTCTACCTGGTCAATGATCCTGTCCCAATTGTTCTGGGCATACTGAGGAGGTCCGAGGAAGACGCCCAAATACTTGATGCCATCGTTTGCCCACACTGGTTCTGCAGGAAGGGGAGGTGGTGGTAATAACGGTGGCATAGATAAGTCGTTTTTTGGAAAGGGGATCCACAGAGCCTTGCTTTTCCCCCAATTACACCTTAATGATGAGGCAAGGTTGAAGTCCGACAAACACTTTGCCATGGCGTCACTGTCGCATTTTCTTTTTATAATGACACACAGGTCGTCGGCATAAGCTGACAGGGTCAAAGGTGGGTGTCCTGGAGAAAGGGCAAGTCCAGGGATATCCTTTCTGAGGGCGATTAAGAGGGGCTCCAAGGCGAGGGCAAATAATAGACCTGAAAGTGGACAACCTTGCCTTACCCCTCTCTGAACCTTTATGGGTGGGCAAAATTCGTTGTTAACTTTGATCAGGCTGGAGATGTTTGCATATAACAAAGCTATGTAGGCTCTAAAATTTGTGCCAAGCCCGCAAGCTTGTAACACATGACACAAAAACTCATGATCAATGCTATCAAAGGCTTTTGCCAGGTCAAGAAACACCAATCCAAAATCCTCTTTAACACATTTACCAGTTAACAAATCTCTGACTAGGAATATGTTGTCATAGATGGATCTGCCAGGGATGCCGCAACTTTGATCAGGTGACACCAGGTCCCCGATAACTGTCTTCAACCGGTTCGCAAGGACCTTGGAAAACAGTTTGTAATCCGTGCACAACAACGAGATCGGACGCCAGTTTGACAGGTGTCGGAGATCGCCAGTCTTGGGTAGCAGGCAGAGTACTGCTCTTCTAAAACTGAGCGGTAATTCTCCGGATAAAAGAGATGCATCCAGAACATTGAGCAGCTCTGGGCCCAAAATGTCCCAGAATGCCGAAAGAAATTCGGCCGGTAGGCCATCGATGCCAGGGGCTTTTCCCGACTCCATCTCAGCGAGTGCACCGGATAGCTCTGGAAGGGTAATTGGAGCATCCAGTTCCAGACGTTGGGCCTCAGCCACGGAAGGAAGGTGAGAGGTCAAAACATTCATCATTTCGTGAGAAACTGTTTTGGCCTTGAAAAGTTCAGAAAAGAAATCAATTATATTTAATCTTATATCACTCGGATTTGTTAGGATGTTCCCCCCTGGGTCCAAAACCGAAGATATGAGTCGTGCTGGTTTCTCTATAGTTTCTAGGTGAAAGAAAGCCTTAGTTGGGGTATCTGAAACCTTTACATTTTGTATTCTTAGCCGAACTAGTGTGCCCGCTGCTTTTTCATGGATCAAATCCCTTAATTGGGCCTTCTTCTCGAGTAGCAACCGATAGTTCACTGGGTTGCTCTCATTGGCCAACTTGCTCTCTAACCTTAAGATGTCTGCTTCCAAGCAAGCCATCGTGATATGTTTTACATTGGTACAGTGCGAATTAAATTGTTGACAAAATACTCGAATTTGGGCCTTTAGGTTATCCCACCAGAGGCTAATTGAGGAGAAAGAAGATTTTTTAGTACTCATTTCAGCCCAGAAATCACGAAAGGAGTCTGTAAATAAACTGTCCTCTAAAAGTTTAACGTTAAACTTCCAGTAACTATTTCTGCATGTGGGTCGAGGAAAAGAAAGATCTAAGGTTACCATATGGTGGTCTGAAAACAATGACGGAAAACAACCTGACGAGGCCGCGACGTTCTTAAAGGGTACATTTATGTACCAGCGGTCGAGTCTTGCCGAAGACACCCGGCCATTGGCACATCGACACCAGGTAAACTGGACTGTGTTGGGGTGGTGCAATCGCCAAACATCCAGTAGACCGGCCGTCTTAAAGAAACGGGATAGGTCCGCATGGGACTCGGGGTGGGGTTCTGCCGAGTTTCTGTCTTTCGGAGGGTCAAAGGTGCAATTAAAGTCACCACCAATGCACACACATTGATCGAGATCAACTGATTTCAGGTGGTTTACCATGGAAGTGAAGAAGGCCTTTCGGTCCCTGCTCTCACTAGGTGCGTACACATTGAAAATGGTACAGCGGAAGTTTTGATGTGCAAGCTGGAGGGAAATAAGCCGGCCTTTTATGACTTCCTGAAAATGACAAGACTCGAAAGCTAGGCCTGGCTTTAGAAAAAACCCAACCCCAGCAGATGAGGCTGACAGATTGCTAAAATAGCATTGCCCTTTGAAAGTTTGGCACCAGTCATGTTCCACGTTAGGTGTGATGTGGGTCTCTTGTAGTAAAAGAACATTTGCCTTTTTACGGTCAAACAAGTTTTTGACTTGGGCCTGACGGAGGTGGCTTGCACCCCCACCATTCATGTTTAAGGTCGCAAAGGAAATGTTTTTCATTCCGTGGTAATGAAATCGCCCTGTGCTTGGGAACACTCTGCACCTGCTCGGGTAACAAACTTTCTTAACCTGTGGAGTTGAGATTTCGTCAGGTCAAAATCCTCACGCGCTTTGATTATTGACTTTGCGGTGCACATGAATGCAGCCAAGTCAGGGAAATTGTCTTTAATGACAATGTTGCGGTGACGATACGTTTCGTTAAGGAAGGTAAGAACGAGTTGAGGGGATACCTGCGAGTGACCTGTCATTGTTTGTGACAGCGCGGTTGCCTCAATGTCATCTTCGGACTCAGACACGTCAGATAACATGTCGTCGGGATCTGGGGTATTACCCGCTGCCCCCGCGGTCTTGTCTGGGGGCACCTTCACAAGTTTCTCAAGGTGTTCCCGAGGGCACTCGTTAACACTTTGGTGGATATTTGTTTCTGGGGTCGGAGCTTGGGTTTGAGATCCCGGCAAACTCAGATTTGCTGGCCCCGTTTGTACAGTGGGAGCGTTTATTGAATCCTTAGTCTGCTCGGTATTTAAAGGGGGGGCAGGCGGAAAACCATTTCCCAGCTCGGAAATGGTAATACTTTCACTGGAGGTTTCGCACTCGGAAACTTCCAGGTGAGAGGTACAAATTTTATTTTTTGGCTCATTTACATAATGAGACTCACTGGTGTCATTGGCAACGGTATCCATGTTCTCAGTTAGTGAGGGAATGTCAGAGGGGCACTCGGACACGTGTGCGCCGGAAATGGTGCCGCCCATGACCGCCTTCTTTGCAGCACCAGCGAAACTGCTTGGCGCTGGTGCTCTTCGCTTTTTAGAAAACACTGTGGATTCTTCGTTCATGGGTTCGGGAAAGGGGGCAATGCTAGTTGTGTCAGTCGCATCGGTGGGTGTCGTCACATTGGAATCGAAAAGCACCGGTGTGACAGACGACTCAGTCGGGGTGTCAGAAGGTACGGTCGGGGTGTCAGAAGGTACGGTCGGGGTGTCAGAAGGTACGGTCGGGGTGTCAGAAGGTACGGTCGGGGTGTCAGAAGGTACGGTCGGGGTGTCAGAAGGTACGGTCAGGGTGTCAGAAGGTACGGTCCGGGCGTCCGAAGGTGCGGTCGGGGTGTCAGAGGGTACGGTCCGGGTGACGGAAGGTACGGTCGGGGTGTCAGAAGGTACGGTCAGGGTGTCAGAAGGTACGGTCCGGGCGTCCGAAGGTGCGGTCGGGGTGTCAGAGGGTACGGTCCGGGTGACGGAAGGTACGGTAGGGGTGACAGGAGATACGGTCCGGGTGACGGAAGGTATGGTAGGGGTAACAGGAGATACGGTCCGGGTGTCAGCGAGCATGGTCGGGGTGTCACAAGGCGCGGTGGAGGGATTGGCCTTTTTGCAAGCCCTTTCGTTATGTCCCGGTTCACCACACTTCGGACAAGCGGCCCTAGGACAGAATCTTTTAACGTGTCCGAATTCTCCACAATTAAAGCAAGTTAAGGAGGCTGAGGAAGCATACATGTGGTATTCTCGATCATCCAACGATACTTTAAAGGATATATTTAAACCTGTATCGGCTCCGCGATCCGGGAGGATCATGTACACCTGCCTCCTAAAGCTCATCACGTGTTTAACACGATCACTGCGACACCCGAGCGGGATCATTGAGATTCGGGAAACAATTTTTCCATAACGAGACAGAACAGATAGGAGTTTCTCGCCTGGCACAAATGGTGGGACGTTGGATATTGTTATCTTGGTCGCCGGCGTATCCATAGGGGATACCGTAATGTAATGGCCCCCTTTTATGGTTAGACCGGTACTAACGACGTCATGGACGAGTTTTTCTTCTGACACGAAGACAACAAATTTTTGGTTCATTCGTGACGCCGCACGAACATTACCGTCTCCTATGATGGATCCCACGGCAAGGATAATGTCCTCAGTAGGAGCTCCTTCGGGCGGAACACATGCGAATGCATGCTTACGTGTCAATTTCTCGAACGCCTCGCAACGAGAGCGTGTATTCGCCATACCGGCGAAATCCCCCCCCCCCCCTTGTCCGAACCGGACAAGAAGGTGTCAAACCTAAATAATCAAACTAAAGTAAATAATAAACGTGCATTATAAGCGCAAAAAAAGGCTTACAAAGCGTCGTCAAAGCCAGTAGGCCGCACCCAAAATGGGCTCGCTCTCAATCCTCTCTCTCTTGAAGACAAGGGTACAGAACGGATGGAAACACGATGCCGAAGCACAACGGATGGAAAAGGAGAGGGAGGGGGGGCAGGGGAGGGCAGGAGAGGAGAAAAACTCACAAAGAACTCACTACACCACAGAGCAGTTGCTCACAGCCGCCATGACGCCACACCCACCACAAACGGCCAGCAGGGGGCGCGAGAGAGAGAGAGAGAGAGAGGAAGAGAGAGAGAGGAAGAGAGAGACTTTTCTTCCCCTTTATTACAAGGAAAACAAGTTTTACATGGTGAAAGATGTTTGTACAGGCATCAAAAAGAAATAACCAGGAAGGAAAGGGGTAACAGAGAAGCAATACTTTAGATTTATAAATTGATTGTTAAAACACCACCAACCATACCACATAAGGATTGTTTCACACACCACCGATTTTTAAATAAAGCAGGATCTTGAGTTTCAAACTCAAAAAGAACACGCGATGTAACCAATGCTTTAAAAACAGTTAAAACGTCATCAGCTAAAACGTCAGTGTTCTGCAGTTTTCGTTTCCTCGATAAATAAATGGCAAGTTTTGCCTCAGAACACAGAAAGTTTGCTAAAAGACATTCATTTTTACATTGATACAAAACATTAAAACCAAATATGAAAACACAATGTGTAAAAGTCAAACCGAGCCCCCGGATCACACGTGACAGGATTTTAAAAAACGAGGCCAACCTTGAACATTCAATGAAAATGTGAAAAATGGTCTCTGGGGTGTCGCAAAAGGGGCACAATTCCGAGTTTTCAGGACATATACGGTGGGACAGGATGTTGCAAGGCAGGATATGGTGCGCTAACCGCCATTGTAGATCACCCGAGCGCTTGACAGTAGGTTCTTTGTACATCACCTGCCAGTTTATTGTTGTGAAACGGTTAGCTTGGAGCAGCGCTCGCCAATGAGCTTGTGGCTCTGCAGGTTTGCCAGGAAAAAGAGTGAGAACACATAGATTGTACACTGAGGATTTCTCCATCTGGTTAAAGAGCCTAGAACTTTGAAATAAAATTAAAAGATTTGGGAAAGGACATTGGGATCGATGGAGGGCATCTTCTATGTCTGGGTCCCATTTTAACCCGGTTTGCTTAAAGGTCCGTAAAATCACAGAGAAAATTCTGCCAATGACTCTGATGGACCTCACACTGGTGGCCACGGCAATGTCAGCAGCTGGCTTCCATCTATGTACAAGGGGGTTCCTGAGGTGTTTTACTCTGGTAACGCCGACATCAATAAACTTTTGCATGAAAGATCTGTCACTACAGACCCCATCAAAAAAAGAATTTAAAAATATTGGTTCATTTAAAAACATCTGAAGGGAGTAAGCACTGGTGTCGCGGCGAAAAGAAACAGCCTGCCACGCTTCCAGCATGCTTCGGTAGAACAACGGGACCGATGTCATATCCACGCGCTTCGCGTCGAGAAGAAAAAGCTCGTCACCATAGCCAAGTTTCCCAGCTTGCCTAAGCAAACAATGGGCAAAGGCTTTCCATGGGACGTCGGAGTATAGAAGCCTTCGTACTGAAAGGAGGCGAAAAGCCATCACTTTGCTCGTCACATCTATTAGCCCCTGTCCACCTTCTGCAGTCGGCAGGCTTAGTATTCCTGGCCGGAGCCAGTGCTTTCCCCCCCAGAAAAAATCTACAAAAGAGCTTTGAAGTTTTTTAAGGATAAAACCTGGGGCCTGCAGTGCTTTAAAAACATGCCAGAGCATTGATGCCGCGAGATTATTAATGACCAGAGTACGACCCCGGAAGGAAAGCTGCCTCAATAGTCCCCTCCATTTTATCAACCGCTGCTCGGTTTTGGTAATCAGCGACTCCCAGTTTTTTGAAATAAAATCTTGAGTTCCAAGAAAGACACCGAGGTAGTGTATTCCTTCATTGGTCCATACAAGGTGCCCTGGTAGGGTTGGAGGGGGAGTTTCATTCCGTGGACCTAAGTAAAAAGCTTTGCTCTTTTCCCAATTAACTTTAGTCGAGCTTGCCAGGCTAAATTCCTCGACAGACTCAACCAGAGCGCGAACATCGTCATCGGAGTACACAATTGCACAGAGGTCATCCGCATAAGCAATGGTCTTTACGGGATTTTCTAACGGCAGAGGATAAAACCCTTGTAGCCGTGTGCGTAAACGATGTAGTAAAGGTTCAATTGATAGGGAGTATAGAAGGCCAGACAGGGGGCACCCTTGACGAATACCCCTGGTAACAGGGAAAGGCTGACTTAAGATGTTATTAACTTTGAGCAAGCTAAAAATATTATTATACAATATTTTGATATAACAAATAAAATTTTCCTTAAAACCAAACCCCCGTAAAACTGCAAAGAGATAAGAGTGATCAATCGTGTCGAAAGCTTTTTCTTGGTCTAAAAACACCAGACCAACATTTCTATGTTCAGCAATACAAATGTCAATCATGTCACGTACAATAAAAATGCTATCGTGTATTGTCCTTTTAGGGATGCAATAGGATTGATCGGGGTGTACAATCTCCCCAATCAGAGGTTTGAGGCGGTTGGCAAGAACTTTTGAAAAAATCTTGTAGTCCGTGCAGAGGAGCGAAATGGGACGCCAATTTTTAAGCTGCTGGAGGTCTCCTTTCTTAGGTATGAGAGCAAGTATAGCCCTGCGACAGCTGATTGGTAACAAGCCTGTTCGTAGGCTATCAACTAAGAGGTCAAGCAACTCAGGTCCCAACAAATCCCAGAAGGTTTTGTAGAACTCTGCAGGGATTCCATCAAGTCCAGAAGCTTTACCTGTGGGCAAAGTTTGCAACGCAGTAAAGAGTTCGTCAAGAGTCACTTCCTTGTCAAGTTGTTGACATGCAGGTTCGGACAAGGTGGGCAAAGAAGTGGTTAAGGAACGAATCATGTCTTCTTTAGTGTTTCTGGCGCAATACAAGTCAGAGAAGTATTGTTTTGTCAAGCTTCTAATGTCTTTTGGATCGTGCGTTGTTCGGCCTCCTGGTGCCTGCAGCGAAGTTATTTGCTGGTTTCTCTTTTTTCGTGCTTCCAAAGCAAAGAAAAACTTGGAAGGAGTATCAATAAAGCTGTAGTTCTCCATTCGTAGCCTTATTAGAGCCCCTCTGGCTTGTTTTGCACAGAGTTGAGCAAGGAGTGCTTTCTTCGTTGCTATTAAAGAACTAGTCCTTTCGGCACTGGGAGCTGGGAGGCTTGACTGGAGAGACAATATTTCTTTGGCAATTAGAGATTGCAGCGCAGATTCGTTCTTTGTACAAAAGGAGCTATATTGCTGGCAAAAGGTCCTAATATGGGTTTTCGCATTGTCCCACCATTGTATGAGGCAGGAGTAGGAAGGCTTCCGTAGTAGTAAAGCTTCCCAAAAGGCTCGGAAGGCGACCGGAAAAGCGTCATCTTGCAGAAGACTCACATTGAAGGTCCAATGGGCAGTGCCACGATTTCGAGCCGGGGAGAGTATATGAAGAACAACCATGTGATGGTCCGAAAAACCACTTGGGGTGGCGTCGACATGGTCTATGACGTTTAAAGAGTCATTATTGATGTAAAATCTGTCTAGCCTTGCAAGAGATAGCCGGCCATTTGCACATCGGCACCACGTGTATTGCCGTGCAGATGGGTTCTGGAGTCTCCATACATCCATAAGGGAGAATTTGGACAATGCTCTCTTTAAGGGTGTTGTACTTGATGGGTGGGGCTCTTCTCCATTACGATCAAGGGTGGGATACAGTGTGCAATTAAAGTCCCCACACAGACAAACAAGGCCATCAAAATCAAGGTGTGTGAGGGACATTTCTAACTGTGTGAAAAAAGCTAATCTTTCTGTGCTCGTACTGGGTGAATATACATTTATGAAAGTGTGTTTATAACCATTATAAAAGAAATTAACTGAAACTAAATGCCCTTTAGTAATCTCCTTAAAAGTGACATTTTCAGGACAGAAAGAAGGATTTAAATAAATAGCCACTCCAGCACTAGGACAGGTCAAGCTACTAAAGAACCACTGTCCTTTCATGATGCGAGTCCATTCGCTCATGCACGAAGAGCTACATCTTGTTTCTTGCAAAAGAACAACATCGAAATGTTTTTGCTCGACAAGCAACTTTACCTGAGCTTTACGCAGGGGTGAACGTCCCCCATTTATATTTAAAGTTACAACAGAGAAAGTCATGGTGTAGGCAGGGAAGGTTTATCATGTAAAGGGAAGTTAGGGTGTGCTTGTAGCTCTTTCCGAGCTTTCAATACACACTTTCTAAGGCGAAAAACTTGCGACTCAGTCACACCAAGTTGTTCAGCCTTAAGGAGGAGACGTCTTGAGGAGTTTATAAAGCCAGACAGGTTCGGGAAGAAGGTTACAATTTTAACCTTTTTCTTTCGAAAGGTGTCCTGAAGAAACTTTAGAATTTCCGTGGGTGATAAATCATCATCACCCTCCAGTTCCTTGGCTATTGCTGGGTCATTCCAGACCTCGCTACTAGCACTAGAGGCAAGCGACGAGGCCCCATCTGAGTCGTAATCTGGAAAGTCTTCATTTTTCCCCCCACACACCGAAACCGATGCTCTCATAACGGGAAAATCGTCTTCTACTAAAGGTGCAGCTGTTTCCACAGCGGGAGTTTTAAAAACCGTAACAGGGATTAACGCTTTTATATCAGAGGCTTTGCACTCTCCTTCTGGAGCTGCTGCTTCTTCTTCCTCCATTACCTCAGACACTTCATCGTCAGCAGGGCGCGGGACGAGAGCAGGTTTGTGGTTCTTGACTTTAGTTTCAGTAACCGGGGTGGTTACCACAACATCTTGGGGCATTGCGCTTGGTCCTTGTTCATGAGAGGAATGAACAGAAACGTCTTCTTCCATTTCAGCAAACACACTGAACCTATTCTGCAGCAGAAGACCAGCTGCAGGAGCTTCTGTTTCTAAAAGAGAAACATTACGTTCATTCGACGGCGCTATCTTTTTCGAAACGCTCGCCTGTATGTCCTCATTACCGCTTTCTCTTTTATAACTCCTCCTGGAGGACACGGTAGTAAAACCCGCGTCATCAGCCGGTGAATTATCGATTTCCGCGCTCGAATGTGAAGGCTGATCTGCCGTCCCAGACGCGCCAATATCATTGCGAAGATCGACATTTGGTTCTGTCCGTCTAGATGTGCCACTAGGATCGGCATTTGTTCCTGACTGTCTAGATGTGCCGCCGGATACACACTTCGGACAAGCACCTTTTAAATGTCCGAAGGCACCACACGTGAAACACGTCATTGTCTCTGTTGCGATGTACATTCGATAATTTCGATTTTCAACGACCAACGTAGCTGAGGCATTGAGCGATTGAGCATTGTTTTTTAACACCATGTAACAGTGCCGCCGAAAGGACATGATATGGCGGACTGTAGAATCCGAACGCAAACGGAAGGGAATCATGGAGATTTTTGACACCACGGTGCCAAACTGTGTTAAAACGGACAAAATCTGTTCGTTTTTAACAAAAGGCGGTAAATTAGATAAAGTGATTTTCACCGCGGGTGAGTCCAACATACTAACGTTAACGAAAATATCTGGCGGTAAGGACAAACCAGTTTCAACCGCCTGAGCGACATAGCGCTCCTCGGAAAGAAAAACAACAACTCGTTGGTTCATCTTTGAAGCTGCTAACACATTTTCAAAACCAACGAGTTCACCCAAGCCCATCACGACGTCATCGACCCGAACCCCGTCGGGTGGACTAACTATTACCCCATTTTTACGAGTAAGTGACTCGTAAATGCTTTTCTGCAAACGACTGTTTGCCATAGCGATAAATGAACCAAAACTAAGAAAAGATTTGAAAAAGCAAAACAAAATAGAACCTATCGCAAGCAAAGCCTGCAGGCGAAGGTAAAATGAAAAGAAATAGAATAAGGGAGCCGATAAACGACGATAATGAAAACACGACAAGCAGAGCACAGGCCCGAAGAACACAAGGTTCTTTAGGACTCGCACCAAACTCACCGTGCGCGCTCTCTTTCTCTCTTTTGTCTCAACGAAGAAGGAAAACACGGGGAAAACTTCACAAACACGTACAAAGACACAGAGGGAGTGAAAAGGGGGATGGGAAAGGCAACAACACAACACAGTACTCACAGCTCCTCACACACAGCAGCCATGATTGCCACACCCACGCACGACTCACCAACGACCAGCAGGGGGCGCGCGAGAGAGAGAGAGAGAGAGAGAGAGAGAGAGAGAGAGAGAGAGACTTTGACTTTTTAGTCCTTTTATTACAAAAATATAAAAGTAACAATATACAAGTTTTGCAATAAAATCAATAATGCCAACAAAAAGAAAAAAAGAAAAGGAAGAAGCACCCAATGATCATCAAATAAAAAACAATCAGTATTTCACAACAGTATTCTAAATTCATTTTCTTTAACCTCACAAAACCCACCAACACACCAAGTATCAACAAAGTTATGAAAATTTCCGGACTCGTTGGACAGGGTAAATTCCAGTTTCAATCTTGCTGAGATTAATGCATTCAAACACGACATGATATTGCAGTGCTCTATCGGTTTGCCAGATAGTTTGTCTTTTCTTGTTAAATAAACAGCAAGCTTCGCAGTTGCTATTAGGAAACTAAACAGTTTAGATGCAGGATTCTGTTTAGGGGCAAAACCAAAGACGAAACTTCTCAAAGAAAAGGTAACATGCATTTCATGTGCAATGTAATTCAACCAATGAAACAAAGGAAATAATCGGATACAGTCTATGAATGCGTGAAACAAGTCCTCATTGACTGTACAGAAGGGACAACAAACAGATACAGGAGAAAAATGTCTAATAAACGTGTTAGAGGGAACAATCCAGTGGGCCAAACGCCACTGGAGATCACCTGTTCTTTTGGATGTGGGCTCACTGTACATGGCTTCCCAGATAGGTTCGGAGGGGGGTCCTCCGGGTAACAATCCTTTCCATCGGGTAACTCCATTTAACGACGGGTTCCCATTTAACAGCTTGAGGCACATCTTGTAGATGCCCTTGCTGTCCATTGTCTGGAAAAGCTTTGACCCATCGCTAACAGGGGGCAAATCGTTTTGAATGGGTTCAACAATTAATTTAGGCACTGTCGGCTCATTTGGATCTTCTTCTGTACCTCGAGTCCAAGTTAGGCCAAGTTGCCGTCCCAACTGAATCATTTTCCTCAAAAATTTTGCAATCATCCTATGGGACCAAATCCCTGTCAGGTCGGCGATTTCACTTACGGATTTCCAACCATACCCTGAGTCATGTCGGAGATGCCGCACCTTCACAATACCAGCTGCTATAAAGTGTTGGCAAAAATCTCGACTCTTTGGAATGTCGGGAAAGAGAGGGTTATAGAACAAAGGCTCGTGTGCCAGCATTTTCGTTACATATGTGTCCGCCTGACGACTCACAGAAAGGCTCTGCCAGGCATTTAAGAGGCTTTGGTAAAAAGCAGGGAGAACCGATATGTCGACATGCTGGAGGTTCATTTGAAAGAGTTCAAACCCGTACCCGAGCCTACCCGCTCGCTGCAGTACAAGGCGTGCAGGGAGCCGGCCTGGCAGATGTTCCATGTAGAGGAGACGTTGAATGGACCGCAGCCGGAAGGCCATTAGGCGGGCTTTGATGTCGACGAGGTTGTGGCCACCCTCAGCCGAGGGGCGACATATCACATCGGGTCGTAGCCAGTGGTAGCCTCCCCAGAAGAAGTCCACCAGTTTGCCCTGGAGTGCTTTGAGTAGGGCCTCCGGCGGTTGCAGGCAGATGAACCTATGCCACAACATTGTGGCAACTAAGTTGTTGATCACTACCACACGGCCCTTGAAGGACAAATGAGGTAAAACCCTTTTCCATCGGTTCAATCTTTCTCCCACTTGCTCAATTACCCCGTCCCAATTTCTTTGAGCATACTGTGGGGAACCAAGGAATATGCCCAAGTACTTAATTCCCTCACTTCCCCACAGCAACCCTGCGGGGAGGGATGGGGGCGGCTGTGGTACAGGCTGAAGAAGGTTGCGATAAAGGGAGGGTATCCATAACGTCTTGCTCTTGTTCCAATTGATTTTTAAAGAGGAGGCAGCGTGAAACTTTGACAGGCACTCAACAACGATATCGATATCATCCTTATCTTTTACAAGGATGCAGACGTCATCCGCATAAGCACATAGGGTTAGCGGTGCACTCATGGGAGTGAGTGCTATTCCAGAAATCTTCTTTCTCAGTAGATTGAGAAGAGGCTCTAAAGAAAGAGCAAACAATAAACCAGAGACTGGGCACCCTTGCCGGACCCCTCTCCGAACCTTGATGGGGGGAGCCAGCACATTATTAATCTTAATTAAACTAAATACATCCGTGTATAGCAAGGAAATGTAGGAACGAAAGTTTGCTCCGAGGCCGCATGCCTGTAACACATGATGCATAAACTTATGGTCGATACTGTCAAATGCCTTTTCAAGATCAAGCGACATCATTCCAAAGTCTTCTTTAACACGGTTACCATCAATGAGATCTCTGATTAAAGAAATATTATCATGGATGGATCTTCCAGGAACACAGTAACTCTGTTCTGGCAGTACTAGATCACCGATAACCTTTTTTAGTCGATTAGCTAGTACTTTTGAAAAAAGCTTGTAGTCTGTGCACAGCAGGGAGATCGGTCGCCAGTTCACCAAAAGTCGGGGATCTTCAGTTTTCGGGAGCAAGCACACTACGGCTCTTCTTAGACTCAGCGGCATTATACCAGTCTGTATAGAAGTGTCCAAAACATTCAGCAACTCAGGGCCTAAAAGGTCCCAAAATGTCAGAAAGAATTCGGGAGGTAGACCGTCAATACCCGGAGCTTTCCCTGAATCCATGGCAGCAAGAGCACAGGTTAGCTCAAGGAGGGTGATTGGTAGGTCAAGCTCCAACCGTTGAGCCTCAGTTAGGGAGGGGGGGTGAGAGGTTAAATCCATCATTGTATCATTACAAACAGTCTGCTCCTCAAAAAGTTTTGTAAAGAATTCAATAATGTTTATTCTAACATCATCTTCGTTGACAACAACGTTGCCTCTTGAGTCCAAAACAGAAGAGATTAGCCGTGATGGCTTGCTTAAGGATTCTAAATGAAAGAAAGACTTGTTTGGGGTGTCTGATAACTTTACATTCTGTATTCTAAGTCTAATTAATGTTCCGGCTGCTTTCTCTTGAACTAACTCCCTTAAAAGAGCTTTCTTTACAAGCAATAACCGGTAATTGGCGTCATTGTTTTCATGAGCCAATTTATTCTCCAAATGTAGAATATCCAATTCCAACCGGGCCATTGTAATGTGCTTGTCGTTTGTGCTGTGTGATTGGAAACATTGACAAAAAACCCGAATTTGAGATTTCATGTTATCCCACCATATGCTGGATGAAGAAAAGGAAGATTTCTTTGCTACTAGACTTGCCCAGAAAACACGAAAGGCTTCCTTAAACATACCATCTTCTAGAAGTCTAACATTAAACTTCCAATAAGCGCTCCTACTTGCGGGTTGAGGAAAGGAAAGGTTTAGGGTTACCATATGATGGTCTGAAAACACGGAAGGAAAAATATTTGAAGAAACCGCAGTATTTTTAAAGGGTACGTTGATGTACCATCTGTCAAGCCTTGCCAAGGATACTCGACTATTGGCGCATCGACACCAGGTGTACTGGGATGTGCTTGGGTGGTGCAACCGCCAAACATCAACGAGGCCCATTGTGCTAAAAAAATTGGATAAGTGTACATGGGACTCAGGATGGGGTTCGGCAGAATTTCTGTCAACCGATGGGTCGAAGGTGCAATTGAAATCACCTCCGACACACACACAATGATCAAAATCAACTGATCTTAAGTGATTTATCATTGCGGTGAAGAAGGACTTACGCTCTATGCTATCACTTGGCGCATACACATTAAAAATAGTGTAATGGAAGTTATGGCTTACTAGTTTGAGAGAGCTAAGCCGACCATTTATTACCTCCTGAAAATGGCATGACTCACACACGAGGCCTGGCTTCAGCAAGAAGCCGATTCCAGCAGATGAAGCTGATAAATTGCTGAAATAGCATTGGCTCTTAAAAAGTTGATGCCAGTTATGTTCCACATTTGGTGTGATGTGAGTTTCTTGAAGTAAGATCACATCCACCTTTTTCCGTTGAAATATGTTTTTTACTTGGACCTGGCGGAGGTGTCTAGCACCACCACCGTTAATATTTAAGGTTGCGAGTTTTATAGTTTTCATCCTGTATTGATGAAATCAGCCTGTGGCTGGGAACACTCTACACCTGCACGCGTGATGAATTTTCTTAACCTGTGGTATTGTGACTTATTCAGGTCGAATTGTTCAGGCGTTTTAATTATGGATTTTGCAGTGTGGATGAATGCAGCCAAATCGTCAAAATGGTCTTTAATGACTATGTTACGCTGTCTGTACGTTTCGGCTAGAAACGACACGATGTGTTGGGGGGGTATCTGTGACTGAGATGCTGATGACTGTGACAGCTCAGTCACTTCCACCTCGTCCTCAGACTCTGACAGGTCTGATAATGTCCCACCTGGATCTTGGGCCTTACTTGCAGCTCTCACGAGCTCCTCTGGAGGCATATCCTGAGATTTCGTTGGGTACTCTGGTGCACACTCACGAGCAGACTGGTGCTTACTTTCTTTATGTGTGCTTTGGCAAATGGCTGCAGATCTCTGCGTAGCCGGGGTTACGATTTCTGTTTGTGAGACAGAGCAATTTGTTTGGTCACCAGTCCGCTCAGCTACTGGAGGGGGGACCGGTGGGGCTTCGCGTTCAGGCTCAAAAATGGCCGCATTGTTCGGATCAATGTCGGCTTTATACTCAGAGCTTGGGAAATCAGTAACATCTTCTTTACCACTTTGGCGTTCGATATTTTCGTTTGCTGTAAACGTTTTGCCCTCTTTTGCAGAGACAGTGTCTCTGCCCAAGACAGCCTTCTTTATCGCACCATCGGGGCTATTTGTTAGTGGTGCTTTCCGTTTTTTGGTCAGTATGACAAGTTCTTCATTCATGGGTTCGTCAGCAGTACTAGCATCACCAAGTGCCATCTCACTGGGTTTGGGTAGCACCGGGGCGTCGGGAAGCACGGTCGGGGCGTCGGGAAGCACAGTCGTGGCGTCGGGAAGCACAGTCGTGGCGTCGGGAAGCACAGTCGTGGCTTCGGGAAGCACGGTTGGGGCTTCGGGTAGCACGGTTGGGGCTTCAGGTAGCACGGTTGGGGCTTCGGGAAGCGTAGTCGGGACCTCGGGAAGCACAGTTGGGACATCAGGAAGCACAGTCGGGGCGTCGGGAAGCACGGTCGGGGCTTCAGGTAGCACGGTTTGAGCGCCAGGAAGCACGGTTTGAGCGTCGGGGAGCACGGTTTGAGCGTCGGGGAGCACGGTCGAGGCGTGAGGAAGCACGGTCGAGGCGTGGGGAAGCACGGTCGAGGCGTGAGGAAGCACGGTCGAGGCGTGAGGAAGCACGGTCGAGGCATGAGGAAGCACGGTCGGGGCGTTTTCTTTTTTACAGCCCACATTGGTGTGTCCCAATTTGCCGCACTTCGTACAAGATGCTTTGGGACAAAACCTTTTAACGTGTCCGAAGGCTCCACAAAGGAAGCACGTTAAGGTGCCTGACGAAGCGTACATTTGATATTGACGATCATTTACCGAAATTTTAAACGAGATGTTTAGTCCTGTATCGTCGCCGCGATCAGGAAGCACCATGAATACTTGTCTCCGGAAACTCATAACATGTTTCATTCGTTCATCCCGACATCCCAGGGGAATCATCGAGATTCGGGAAACAACAGTTCCATACCGGGTCAGAACAGCCATTAATTTATCATCTGTGATAAACGGAGCGACATTTGAAATAATAACTTTAATCGCCGGTGTGTCCATCGGGGAAACCATGACGAACTGCCCACCTTTCAATGACAGACCGGTACTAACAACATCATGCACGAACTTCTCGTCCGACACGAAAACAACAAACTTTTGGTTCATCCGCGACGCGGCGCGGACATTTTCATCGCCGATAACATTCCCTACAGCTAGGATAATGTCCTCGGTAGGAACACCTTCGGGAGGGACACACACGAAAGCATGCTTCCTTGTTAGGGTTTCAAACCCTTCCTGCCGTGCACGAACACTCGCCATAACGGCGATGTCTCACCTTTCCACCTTGACCAGGCGGAAAGGACACAAAATAAATAAAGTCGAAATGAAATAATGAATAATAAAGTTCACACGACGCGAGTAAGGTAAACAGCACCGACGGAGCAGGTAAACTGAACCGAACGGGTCTGCTCTCACCTTTGGGCTCTTCTCTCACTCTCTCTGTCTCAAGGGGGGGAAAGGGGTACAGGTGGTAAAGAAGGACACGACAAAGGCGCGATAGGAAAGGAAGGAATGGGGGGGGGGGGGGGGACAACACAACACAAGCACGGAGCTACAGCACACGAACACCAGTGCACGCCATCTTGCCACGCCCAACACACGAACGGCCAGCAGGGGGCGCAAGAGGGAAGAGAGAGAGAGAGAGAGGGAAGAGAGAGAGAGAGAAAGAGAGAGAGAGAGAGAGAGAGAGAGAGAGAGAGAGAGAGAGAGACTTTTGACTTTTGTGCCCTTTTATTATAAAAATACAAGCAATTCCACAAAGCGGTTGTAAGCAAAGCAACCAGTTTAAAGAAACATTCCGTAAGGATCATGAATTCACCAAAAGGAGCAAAGGATATTTAAAGGAAACCAGCAAGTATAAAAATTTTACAAACCAAAGGTGAAGACACAAACAAAACCACAAACAATTTCAAAGGAAATGCTCATGCAAGAGCTATGACCACATCAAGAGCAAAATTAAGCATTTAATTAAATTAAGCGAAACATTGAGAGAGGGAGAGAGAGGGAGAAAGGGAGAGAGAGAGAGAGAGAGAGAGAGAGAGAGAGAGAGAGAGAGAGAGAGAGAGAGAGAGAGAGGGAGAGAGAGAGAGAGGGAGAGAGAGAGAGAGACAGAGAGATTTCATTCCTTTTTTTGAAGGAAAAAACCTTTTCCACCAATGCAGACAGGTAAAACAAAAAATATTTACAGGTCATGAGAGCATTTCTACAAATACAGACAGTGAGAAAAAGAAAACCATGGTTACAAATCAAAACAGACAGCAAATAAAGTTGATATATACAGTCATAAAAAGGTACCATTTCGAAGCATTTCACATTACACCAAATAAGAGAGCAATGCTATATTACAAGTTTAATGTAAGGACTCCGTCAGTTAAACTGCACAAGGAACGCCGAACACACCATCGTTTCTGGAAGTCCCCACAGTTATCAAAAGACAATTCCAGGTTCAGCCGAGACGACACCAATGACCTAAGAAAGACTACAGCGTCATCCACTGGAACAACACTGTTCCGGATTTTCCTTTTCCTGGACACATATATAGCAAGTTTTGCCTCAGAAATTAAAAAGTTGGCTAAAAAACATTCGTGCCTACATCTGCGTTTAATACTAAAACCAAATATAAAAACACAGTGTGTAAAAACCAACCCCAACCCTTGAATGACATGCGATAAAACAGTAAAAAGTGGTGTCAATCTTGGGCATCCAACAAAGGCATGAAAAAGAGTTTCCTGGGCATCACAAAAAGGGCACTTTTCAAGGACATGTGGACACATTCGGTGTATCAAAACGTTTGAGGGTAAAATGTGATGTGCCAATCGCCACTGCAAGTCTCCGGAGCGTTTGGCAATGGGTACCTTGTACATAACAAGCCAGTTTATCGAAGTAGAATAAGTAGTCTGGAGCATTCTCCTCCAGTGTGCTTGTGGTTCTGCAGGTCTATCAGAAACAAGGGTTTTGACACACATGCCATAAACAGAGGATTTTTCCATCAACTTAAAGGAGGTGAAACCTTGAAAAAGAAGCAAAAGCTCTGGAAAGGGGTGTTGGGATGAGAGAGGGCCAGCTTCCACCTGTGGAGCCCATTTTAGCTTGGTTTGCTTGAAAAAGCGCAGAATCACAGAGAATATCCTCCCAATGACTCGAATGGACCTAACTCCAGTGGCAACAGCGACGTCAGCAGCTGGTTTCCACTTGTAAGGAGGAGGGGTTCTAAAATCTTTAACCTTGGTGCATCCAGCATCAATAAACTTTTGCATAAAAGTACGATCACTGCAGACCCCTTCAAAAATGGGGTTTAAAAAAATTGGCTCGTTTAAGAACATTTCAAGGGAATAATTACTGTTATCACGGCGAACGGTAACCGCCTGCCATGCCTCCAGCACACTCCTGTAGAACAGGGGGACTGATGCCATATCGACTTTCTTGCTGCCAATAAGGAACAGCTCCTGATCGTAGCCGAGTCTCCCTGCCTGCCGAAGCAGGCAGTGAGCCAATGCCTTCCACGGGACGTCTGTGTACAGCAGTCGACGAAGCGACAGGAGGCGAAAAGCCATAACTTTACTGGTAATGGCAATCAGACCCTGTCCTCCTTCAGCAACGGGTAGGTTTAACACACCAGGTTTGAGCCAGTGCTTCCCCCCCCAAAAGAAGTCAATAAAAATAGATTGCAGTTTTTTAAGAATAAAATCCGGGGGCTGCAGTGCCATAAAAACGTGCCAAAGCATCGATGCTGCAAGGTTATTTATAATGAGGGTTCGGCCCCGATAGGAGAGTTGGCAGAGTAAGCCCTTCCATTTTAGCAGCCGCCTCTCAGTTTTAATTATGAGAGATTCCCAGTTTCTCAAAATGAAGTTTTCGGTACCAAGAAAGACACCAAGGTAAAGAACGCCATCCCATGCCCATTCGAGTTGCTCCGGCAGAGTCGGAGGAGTGGCGCCATTTTGCGGACCAAGGTAGAGAGCTCTGCTCTTTTTCCAATTCACTTTTGCCGAACTTGCCAAACTGAATTCATGGACGCATTGGACCAAGGCCAAGACGTCCTCATCCGAGTGAACGATTGCACAAAGATCGTCTGCATAAGCAATCACCTTGAACGGGTTCGCAGTTGGTTGAGGAACGAAACCAGGAAGACGTGCGCGCAAACGAACGAGCAAAGGCTCAATCGCGAGGGAGTACAGGAGGCCGGAAAGAGGGCAACCTTGACGAATGCCTCTACTAGCCGGGAAAGGCTGACATAAAATGTTGTTAACTTTTGCTAAACTAAAAATGTTATTATACAGTAGCTGTACGTGAGAGATAAAAAATTCACCAAAACCAAACCCCCGTAAAACAGAGAAAAGATAAAAGTGATCGATGGCATCGAAGGCCTTTTCTTGATCGAGGAACACCAGACCAACATTTCTTTGTTCGAGAGAGCAGATATCAATCATGTCACGTACAATAAAGATACTGTCGTGAATTGACCTTTTAGGGACACAGTAAGATTGATCTGGGTGTATGATCTCCCCAATCACGACTCTGAGCCGGTTGGTGAGAGCCTTGGAAAAGATTTTATAATCCACGCATAGCAAGGATATCGGACGCCAATTTTCCACCCGATGCAGATCTCCCTTCTTGGGTATTAGGGCAAGCACCGCTCTACGGCAGCTGAGTGGCAGTTGGTTGAGTCGTAAACTGTCAGAAAATATTTCCAACAGTTCCGTCCCAAAGAGATCCCAGAAAGCTTTGTAGAACTCTACGGGGAGTCCATCCAAGCCAGAGGCTTTTCCATTCGGCAAGGCTTGTAGTGCAACAAACAGTTCCTCCATAGTTATCTTTCTGTCCAGCTCTTGACGTGCAGTAGCTGACAAGGTGGGCAAGGACGCGGTTAAAGAATGCACCATTTCGTCATCAATGTCTTTCCTACAATACAGATCAGAGAAGTAATCTTTAACCAGGGTTCTAATGCCCTTGTGATCCTTTATCATATTGCCCTGCACAGTCCGTAACAAGGTGAGCTGCTCGCTACCCTTTGAAGTGTGTTCAAGTCGAAAGAAGAAACTAGAAGGCACGTCCAGATGACGCAAATTCTCCACACGGAGACGAACCATGGCACCTCTAGCTTGTTTTACACATAGCCGGTTGAGAATAGCTTTCTTTTTGGCCAATGAAAGATTCGTTTCCATTGTGTTGGAAGGTGACAGATGGCTTTGCAAAGCTAAAATTTCTTTTTCAATAACACTTTTAAAGAGAGACTCATCTTTTGTACAAAAGAATCTATACTGCTGACAAAAGGTTTTAATTTGCACCTTGGCATTATCCCACCATTGATTGAGGGAAGAAAAAGAAGGTTTCCGCAAAAGCAGTGTACCCCAGAAAGCCCGGAAGGCTTTAAGGAAAGCTTGATCCTCTAAAAGGTCCACATTAAAAATCCAATGTGCAGCTCCATAGTTCCGTATCGGAGAGAGAAGAGAAAAGGTGACCATGTGATGATCGGAGAAACCGATTGGTAAAATTTGCACATTGCCCATCATGTTAAGAAAGTTACTATTTATGTAAACACGATCTAGCCGAGCGAAGGAAAGCCGACCGTCAAGACAGCGACACCATGTATACTGGCGTATGAGGGGGTTGTGAAGTCTCCACGCATCACCGAAAGAGAATTTAGATAAAACCCTTGCCAGTGGGATGGTACTAGCTAGATGAGGTTCTTTACCGTTCCGGTCCATGGCAGAGTCTAGAGTACAATTAAAATCCCCACTCAAGCAAACAAGATTATTAAAATCTGCATGAGTGAGTGATGTTTCTAACTGTGTGAAGAAGGTGACCCTGTCAGTGCTGTCACTGGGTGAGTAGACATTAAAAAGTGTGTGCCTGTAACCATTGAAGGTGAAAGACACAGAAATTAGATACCCCTTAATTATGTCTTCAAAAACAATGTCAGTTTGGAGGAAAAAAGAAGATGAGAAGAATATAGCTACCCCGGCTCTAGGGCAAGCCAAGCTACTGAAAAACCATTGGCCGTTCATCAACCTTCGCCATTGGCTTTCGCACGAAGGACTGCATCTCGTCTCCTGTAAAAGCATGACATCAATATGCTTTTCCTCAGTGAGTAATTTCACCTGGGTCTTGCGCAATGGGGACCGCCCCCCATTGATATTCAAGGTAGCTACAGAAAAGGTCATGTGAAGAAGAAGGGGAAGGGGTTATATAGCGGAAGGTTGGTCTACTTGTAGCTCTTCCTTCGCTTTGACGATGTACTTCTTGAGGCGGAATACTTCTCGTTCCCCAACTCCGAACTGGCTGGACTTCAGGACGAGATATTTCGCGGATGTTATGAAGATTTTTAGGTCTGGAAAGAAATCTTTCACCTTTACTCGCCTCTTCCGAAAAGTGTCTTTCAGGAATTTTAGAATTTCTGCAGGTGTGATGCCCGGGTCACCCTCCGGCCCATGAGACAACAACACTTCGTTCCAAGCCTCGATGCTGATGCCAGACGTGAGGGATGAGGCTCCATCGGAGTCATAGTCCAATTGATCAGCGTGAGTCTCACCCTCTAACGATAAAGCAGGTGCCGGTGCAGCAGATGCTGTGTGTGCCATCCCCTGAATGTCTGCAGGTTTTGGACACGTCTGCAAATCAGACAATGATGCAACAGGTGTTGCGAGATTCACCTCTTCATGACCCGCTATGGTCATGCCACGCTCCGGAATTATATGAGGCGTTTCAACGACAGAACTTGTATATGTCTTGAGGGCACAGCCTGGGACATCCTGAGGCACAACCTCCTCAGGTGCGTCATGCCCAGCTGATACAGAAACTGCGCATTCCATGTCTGCGCAGCCCGGGACATTCTGAGGCACGACCTCCTCAGGTGCCTCACGCCCCGCACGGACAGAAACTGTACATTCCGCACAGCCCTGGACATTCTGAGGCACGACCTCCTCAGGTGCCTCACGCCCCGCACAGACAGAGACTGTACATTCTATGTCAGCACAGCCTGGGGCATTCTGAGGCACGACCTCTTCAGGTGCCTCATGCCCCGCACAGACAGAAACTGTGCATTCCATGTCCGCACAGCCCAGGCCATTCTGAGGCACGACCTCCTCAGGTTCCTCACGCCACGCAGAGGCGGAGGCTAAAGTGGGCTCTGTAGGTCCATTATTGTCATCACAAGCAGCTCTTTCACTCTGATTCATTAATTCTTTATCATCATCAGGAGTTAGAGATGCAAATCTATTGTGTAAGGCTATGCCGGTAACACAAGGAGCCACCTCAGTGAGGGGTCCATTGTCGCTTCCAGTCAACACAATCTTTTTTGAATCCCTCGTTGCTGCTTCGTCATTATTGTTCGGCCGTTTGTGCTTCTTCCGAGCAGTAACAACAGTGAAACCTTCATCATTCACGGAGGAATCCCTCACTGCTGCTGTCGATGTCGACGGCTGATTGTCCACAGCATTACCAGGTTCTGCCTGTTTAGGCGTGCCCACGGGGACAGTTACCTTCGTACACGTATCTCTCGCTGCTGCTGTCGATGTCGACGGCTGATTGTCCACAGCATTACCAGGTGCCGCCTGTTTAGGCGTGCCCACGGGGACAGTTACCTTCGTACAGGTATCTCTCACTGCTGCTGTCGATGTCGACGGCTGATTGTCCACAGCATTACCCGGTGCCGCCTGTTTAGGCGTGCCCACGGGGACAGTTACCTTCGTGCAGGCACCTTTAACATGTCCGTGTTGCCCGCAAATGAAACAGGTCGTCGTTTCGGTCGACACATATATTTGATAGTTATGACCATTGAGCGACAGCGTCATGGTCGCATTAAGCGTCTGAGCGTTGTCTTTGAGGATAATATAACAATGACGCCGGAAGGTCATGACATGTCGGAGCGAGGCGTCTGCTCGAAGTCGCAGGGGGATCATCGATATCCGGGACACGACGGTGCCGAAACGATTAAGCGAAGAGACAATGTGCTCGCTCTTTATAAACGGCGGTAAGTTCGACAAAATGATTCGGACCGCCGGTGTGTCCATCGGACTAACACTTAAATAAATGCCCTGGGATAAGGACAAACCGTGTTCCACCACCTCATTAACGAGGTGTTCCTTTGATACAAAAACCACGATTCTGTGGTTCATCCTGGAGGCAGCGAGGACATTATCCAGGCCGACAATGTTACCAATACTGGTTACCACGTCCTCGACACTCACTCCGTCAGGCGGGCAAGCAATAAGCCCGTGTTTGCGAGTCAATGACTCATACCTGCTATTGTGCAAACGAACGTTCGCCATAGCTAAAAAATAAATGAAATGAAAGAAACGGTTTCAAAATCAAACAAAAGAGAACCTGTCGCGAGCAAAACCTGCAGGCGAAGGTAAAATGAAAAGAAATAGAATAAGGGAGCCGATAAACGACGATGATGAAGAACACGGCAAGCAGAGCACAGGCCCGAAGAACACAAGGTCCTTTAGGACTCGCACCAAACTCACCGTGCGCGCTCTCTTTCTCTCTCTTGTCTCAACAAAGAAGGAAAACACGGGGAAAACTTCACAAGCACGTACAAGTACACAGAGGGAGTGAAATGGGGGATGGGAAAGGCAAACAACACAACACAGTACTCACAGCTCCTCACACACAGCAGCCATGATTGTCACACCCACGCACGACTCACCAACGACCAGCAGGGGGCGCGAGAGAGAGAGAGAGAGAGAGAGAGAGAGAGAGAGAGAGAGAGAGAGAAAGAGACTTTGACTTTTGAAGCTCTTTTATTATAAAGGTAAGAAAACCATACAAGTCATGCAAATAATAAAGTCACCACAATTCAAAACATGTGCAGCCAAACAACAACAATAAAAACACCAAGCACTAAAATAAAAAACTTAACAAACCATGATCAAGTTTACAAAACCCACCCTTTGCACACCATTTTTCCACAAAGGTTTGTAAATCATCTTTCATTTGGAAAAAAGAAAATTCCATGCGTAACCTTGCCATGACTAGAGCCTTAAACACAATTACCACATCACATAAAATATCAGCATTTGCCAGGAGCTTTGCTTTTCTTGTTTTGTAGATTGCTAATTTTCCAATAGAAATTAAGAAATTAGCAAGAGCAGTCTCAGAGCGTTTTTTATAACTAAGTGGTGTTCCAAAGATAAAAACACGTGTAGAAAAAGAAAAGTTCATACGATTAAAAAAAGTTGATAAAAAACCAAAGAAGGGAAAGAGTCTTGCACAATCTACGTAAGCATGGAAAAGGTCTTCAGAAATCATACAAAAGGGGCATTCCACTGAATTATCCTCATTAAAACGATGTAATAAAACATTGGAGGGCAACACCATATGGGCGAGTCTCCAAGCAATATCACCAGTCCTTTTAACAATCGGTGAAACATACATTGCAGACCATTGCGGATGGGAGGGAGACCCAGAAGGCAGTTTCTCTTTCCATCGAGCCCCAAAAGAAAGAGGCTGTAACGAGGGAAACCGAACTGAGATACACAAACGATACAGTCTCTTTTTATCCTTGCTGGAAAGTGGCGATGAGGATAGCAAGATAGATGTTGTGGTGCTATCAGCTGGCAGGCTAGAGCTAGCACAGATCTGTGGTGGTGTACGGTGGTCACCAATGTTGGCGGTTGAGCTCAGGCCCAGGTGCCTAAAAACACACAGGATTTCCTGTAGGACCTTGGCTACGCTCCTCAAAGATCTGATGCCAGTTCTTACTTGAAGATGTCCTGCGGAGAACCAACTGTTCCTGTTACAGTCACGAAGGTCCCGAGTCGTTTTCACGCCAGCACTCACAAAACGTTGCACAAAGGCACGTGAGCGAGGAATAGCAGGAAAGAGGGCATTGTAGAAAAGGGGTTCCCGGAGGAACCTTTCACTGTTGTATGTCTCCATTTGGCGAGTTATTGAAATGGACCGCCAGACGTTCAAGACATCTTGGTAAAAGTCAGGGAGCAGCGAAGCATCGACATGTTGCAGCTCCATGAAGAAGAGTTCACAATTGTACCCAAGCATGCCGGCTTGTTTTAGTATACAGTTTGCAGTCGATTTCCAGGGCAAGGCCTCCAGAAATATAAAACGACGAGCTGTGGAGACTCGGAAGGCCATCACCCGACAAAGAATGTCCACAAGCCCATGACCACCTTCTGCCAGTGGGAGGCAAATAGTCTCTGGCTTTAACCAGTGTTTGCCATCCCAAAAGAAGTCAAGTAAACATTTTTGGATTGACGACACCAACGTTGCAGGTGGCTGCAAGGCAATCATTTTATGCCATAAGAGAGGGGCCACCAGGTTGTTAATGACCAGTGCACGACCTCGGAAAGACAAGGTCGACAAAATTCCTCTCCATCTGTTTAATTTGTTGCTGATTTTGTGGAGCAAACCATCCCAATTCCTTTTGACAAAGCCTGGGGTTCCAAGGTAAACACCGAGGTATTTCACACCTTCTTTTTCCCATGTCAAATTCATAGGGAGAATTGGAAGGGCAGAAGGTGGCGTACCGCCGACCCAAACTGCTTTGCATTTCGACCAATTAATTTGCGTTGTACATGCTTGAGAGTAAACCCGTAGGCACTCAAATAGCAGAGCAATGTCATTACTGCTGCGAACAGCAACACATACATCATCAGCATAGGCCGAAATGATAACGGGATTTTCTGAGGGAGTCACTGAAAATCCCATAAGAGAAGATCGTAAACGAATCAAAAGGGGCTCAATGCAAAGAGAGTACAATATTCCAGATAAGGGACAGCCTTGCCGAATTCCCCTCCCAATCCGCAAAGGTGAACAGAGACCATCATTGATTTTGATCAAGCTAAAAATGTGATTATACAATAAGGATACATATGAAATAAAGGATGCCCCAAAACCAAATTGCTTTAAAATGTGAAACAAATACTCATGATTAACAGTCAAAAGCCTTTTCTTGGTCAATAAAAAAGAGACCGGTATGTTGTTGTTGAAATGCACACACATCCCACAGGTCTCGTACCAAAAAAATGTTATCGTGCATAGATCTGTGCATAACACAGTACGATTGATCCTGATGTATAACTGTGCTTAGAACAGTCTTTACACGGTTAGCTAGCGTTTTGGCAAAAATCTTGTAATCTGTGCAGAGAAGAGAGATTGGACGCCAGTTCTGTATCAATTGCAGGTCGTTTTTCTTGGGGATAAGGCAAACAACTGCACGCCGACAACTAAGGGGTAACAATCCCTCACGCAGACTGTATAAAAACACTGAGTGCAAAGCAGGACCAAGCGTGTCCCAAAAGGTTTTATAAAATTCAGCTGGTAGCCCATCAAAACCAGGAGCCTTATGATCAGCAAGGCCATCGAGCGCAGTTTTAAGTTCACCGAGAGTAATGTTCTCATCCAAGACATGCCGTTGATGCTCATCTATCTGCGGTAAATTGGTCGTAATATTCTGCATTGCAGGCACATCATTGGGCTTAAAGGAAAACACATTCTCAAAATAAGACCGAACAAAGTGAACAATCTCCGTATTATCACTAAGAATATGCCCATCACTAGCCCGAAGACTAAGCATTTGCTGGCTCGCCTTCGTCGTCTTCTCAAACTTAAAGAAATCTTTACAACATGTGTCTGACGACAGTAAACTATTAACTCTCAGCCTGACTAAGGCACCAATACCATTTTCTTGAATTAATTCCTTAAGCAGAGTTTGTTTTTCAAAGAGGAGTTGACACCGTCTTTCATCACTGAGGACCTCAGCACCTTCCTGCAATCGTAGAATTTCTTGTTTCAAGGCATCAATACATAATTGTTTACTTTGAGAGCAATTGGTTTTGTATTGCTGACAGAAAACACGGATCTGCGCTTTAGCATAGTCCCACCACTGACAGAGATTTAGGAAACGATGTTGGAAATCCACAACCTTGTCCCAAAAAACCACAAAGGATGATTTAAAGAAAGGATCGCTCAGAAGTGAGGTGTTAAAAGACCAATACAGGGTGCGGCGTTTGAAGCGAGGAAAGGAAAAGCACAGTTTTACCAAAGAATGATCAGAGAAGCCTGAAGGGACAATAGCCGTATATGTCACAAGGTTGACAGCAGAGTTAGGAATATAAAATTTATCAAGACGAGCAAGTGAAAGATGATTTAGTAAAACCCGACACCAGCTAAATTGCTGCAGGTTTGGGTGTTGTTGCCGCCATACATCGTTGAGGTCATGCCGCGAAGTTATACTGGAAAGAGGCCTACTTGAAGCTGGATGTGGCTCTGCACTGTTCCTATCTAAAGTTGGGTTTAAAGTACAGTTAAAATCACCCCCTAAGCACAACAACGTATCAGAAGAGAGGTGTCTCAGGAAATTAAAGGACTGATTAAAAAAAGTTCCTCTATCTGTGCTATCACTTGGAGCATAGACGTTAACAAACATAAATCGTTGCTGATTGTATTCAAGCTCTACAGAGGCTAGATAGCCTGGTACGATTTCCTTAAAGATGGGGGGGGAGACAGACAAACGTGAACTGACAAAAAAAGCAATACCCGCACTCACAGAATCTGTATTACTAAAAAACCAAGTGCCAATCAGCTGTTGCTGCCAATCAGCCATGCAGTCTGCAGTGGCACGGGTTTCTTGCAATAAAAGTACATCAACCTTTTCCCTCCTGGCTAATTGCACAGTTTGGGACCGACGCAGCTGACTGCGCCCATCATTAATGTTCAAGCTTGCTATGTTCATAGAAACATAGGCAGCAACACAGCCATTACAGGTTTAATTCTTTCCTTGCTGTGACAAGGTACCTCTTCAGTCTTTTCAGTGATTGATCAGAAATATGAAGGGCCGCAGATTGTTGTACAACTTCCTGAGCCCCACTAATGAAGGCGTGAGTATCAACGAAGAAATCGCAGATTTTCACGCGCTTTTTACGGTAAGTTTTTTGTAGGAAATCCACGATTTCAGCAGGAGGGACGGAGCCTCCAGAGACATGCTCCGATGAGAAGTCGGCCTCACCATCACTCAGTGAGGCAACGGAAGAACCCCCATCAGAGTCACAATCATTGCATTGAGAGTCCATTGCTGAGGCAACAGGCTCATCGACGTGAAAATCTGAGACTTCAGCACTATCGCCCTGCTGACCATGAGCTTGACAAGGCTCAGCTGCCTCAATGGAGGATTCCACAGACAGATCACTAGTTCCAACACACTCACCACTCCCCACAGAGGGAGGGGTGGCACAATCAACACAAGCTTCATCAGGGGACACACATGGAGGCTCAACCTCACATGGAGGTTTACCCTCAGAACACTGGAGAGACTCAGGTGCTGTCTGGCCAACACATACATTTTCAGCATTTATCACATTACCCTCAGAGTATTCTGAAGGCGGGGGAGGTTGAGCAATTTCCTCACCTGGAGGAAACTGCTGAG
>NC_136270.1:38412552-38557552 GCF_964187855.1 Myxine glutinosa | reverse complement strand
ATTCAAATAAAGGAAAAAGTCTTTCACAACCAATAAAAAAATGAAAAACATCCTCATTTACAGAACAAAAGGGGCAACATGCAGATATTGGGGCAAAATTCCATACATATGTATTGCATGGGATGATCCAGTGGGCAAGGCGCCACTGAAGATCACCTGTTCTTTTGTTAATCAGCTTACAACACATTGATTCCCATACAGGTTAATTGGGGGGCCCGGCAGGGAGTAGCCTCTTCCATCGTGCTACTCCATTTAGCGGAGGAATACCAAGAACTTGAGATAACCACCACCTATACAGGCTCTTGCTGCTCTCAGCGTGCAATACACTTGTCCCTGTGCTAACAGGTGGAAGTTCCTTGGGAAAGCAGTCAAAAATCAGTTTCGGAAACGGCGACTCGTTGGGGTGTCCAAAAGTATTCCAAGTCCAAAGTTTCTGTAGCTGATGACGTTTTTGAACAACTTTCCTCAAAATCGTTCCAATTGTCCTCTTGGACCGAATCGCCGTCAAGGTTGAAATTTCCTCCACATTCCTCCACCCGACACCGGAGTTTGGCCGAAGGTGCCATACTTTGTTTATGCCTGCCTCAATAAAGCGTTGGCACAAATGACGACTCTTGAGAACATCAGGGAAGAGAGGATTGAAGAACAGGGGTTCAACCTCGAACATCCCTGGGGAGTAAGTGTCCGCTTTACGGCTCACGGAAAGTCTTTCCCAGGCACTGAGAAGGCTCTGGTAAAATATGGGGAGCGTTGATGTATTCACGTACTTAAGGTGAGTCAGGAATACTTCGAGACCATAGCCGAGTCTACCCACCTGCTGTAAAATATGGCAAGCCAAGGCATGGTTTGGCAGGTTTTCACCAAATAGGAGGCGTTGAATGGAGCACAGGCGAAAAGCCATGAGACGGGATCTCACGTGAACAAGGCTCTGACCACCTTCAGATGAAGTATGGCATATTACGCTTGGCCGCAGCCAATGATGGCCTCCCCAAAAAAAGTCCACAAGTTTGGCCTGTATCCTGTCCAGCAGCACTTCTGGTGGTTGCAGGCAAATAAAGCGATGCCACAACGTTGTAGCAACCAAGTTGTTTGCCACTAAGACTCGGCCCATAAATGAGAGGTGCGGTAGGGTTCTTTTCCACAGGTTCAGCCTCCTGTCTATTTCTCCAGTCACACCTTCCCAATTCCTTTTCTCAAATTGTGTAGAGCCCAGGGACACACCAAGGTAATCAACACCATCTGCTTTCCACTCTAAGTTTTCTGGAAGAGCAGGCAGATGTGTTGAGACAGGTAGGCAACTATTAAGGTATGGCACCCAAAGAGCTTTGCTTTTCGTCCAATTTACCTTCAGAGATGAAGCCATGAAAAAGGTTCTTAAGGACTTTACAAGAGCAACAATGTCTTGGTGGTTTTTTATAATGACGCAAACATCATCTGCATAGGCCGATATAGTCATTGGTGGGCTTCCAGGAAAACAGGTCAGGCCAGAGATATTCTTTCTCAGTGTGCAAAGTAATGGCTCCATTGCTAACGCAAAAAGCAAACCTGAGACTGGGCAACCCTGCCGTACCCCCCTCTGAACCTTTATGGTGGGAACCAGTTCATTGTTCACCTTAATTACACTGGAGATGTCAGTGTACAATAGAGTTATAAAGGCCCTGAAAATTACCCCAAACCCACATGCTTCAAGAACATGGCACAAGAAAACATGGTCAATGCTGTCAAAGGCTTTTTCAAAGTCTAGAAAACATATTCCAAAATCATTTTGGTCATGGCAAGCATACATTAAATCCCGCACGAAAAAAATGTTGTCGTAAATCGAACGACTGGGGATGCAGAATGTCTGATCAGGTAAAACCAGATCACCAATGACTTTTTTCAAACGATTTGCCATTGCTTTCGAAACCATTTTATAGTCAGTGCACATTATTGAAACCGGTCTCCAATTCTCCATCCGCCGGAGGTCTCCTGACTTTGGGAGAAGACTCACCACTGCTCTCCTTAGACTTAGTGGCATTACACCTTTTCGCAAGGATTCTTGGAATACAATCAATAGTTCCGGGCCCAAAATGTCCCAAAATTCCATGTAAAACTCAGCTGGCAGGCCATCAATTCCCGGAGCCTTTCCAGATTCCATTCCAACCAGGGCACGCTGTAACTCATCAAGGCTTAAAGGCACATCCAGCTCCAGGCGTTGAGTCTCAGTTAGGGTTGGGAGATGGGAGGTAAAACATTTTATTTTATCCTCATATGTATCTTTTTTAGCAAATAGTTCAGAATAATACTTTCTAATAGTGATTTTTACCCCATCAGAACTTGTAATTTCATTCCCACTGGGGTCCTTAACTGATAAAATAAGCCGGGGAGGCTTCGTTTCAGCTTCTAAGTGAAAGAAGGCTTTGCTAGGACTATCCGATACTTTAATGCTTTTTACTCTCAGTCTAACTAGTAGTCCTGCAGCCTTCTCCTGTAATAGTTCCCGGAGTTGGGTCCTTTTTTCAAGGAGCAATTTATAATTTGTCTCATTTTCTTGCTCTGCCATTTTGTTTTGCAGTTTTAGAATTTCGGTTTCCAACCGTGCCAATGTGATTTGACTTTCATGAGTGATGTGGGAATTGAACTGTTGACAAAACAGTCGTATATGAGTTTTCATATTATCCCACCAAAGGTTAGTGGAAGCAAAGAGGGGCTTTTTTCCAACTATAGCTATCCATAGGATGCGAAAGGCTTCCTTAAACAGGGTATAATCCAAAAGACTTGTATTGAATTTCCAATAGGCGCTCCTCCGTTTGAATTGAGGGAAAGATAGGCCCATCGTGACCATGTGGTGGTCAGAGAAGATGGAAGGGGTAATAATTGAGGAGGTTACAATATTCCTTAATCGTGGGGTGATGTACCAGCGGTCAAGCCTCGCTAAGGATACTTGGCCATTGGAGCATCGACACCATGTAAACTGCCGGTCATTTGGGTGCATCAATCGCCATACATCCAAAAAAGCCCCACCTGAAAGAAACTGGGAGAGGTCACCATGGGACTCGGGATGTGGTTCCGGTGAATTTCTGTCTATTTTGGGCTCTAGCGTACAATTGAAATCTCCCCCCATGCATATGCACTGATTTGGGTCAAACAAATTTAAATGGTTTATCACTTCAGTAAAGAAGGCTTTACGGTCAGTACTCTCACTTGGTGCATATACATTAAAAATAATAAGCTTCAGGCTATTGATCACCAATTCTAGGGAGGCAAAACGTCCCCGAATCACCTCCTGAAAGAGGCAAGATTCAGGTACAAGTCCTGGTTTTAACAAAAACCCCACTCCAGCAGATACAGATGACATATTACTGAAGAAACATTTACCTTTGAACATGCTGCACCAGTCATGTTCAACCTTCTCAATAATATGAGTTTCTTGCAGTAATATTACATCAACTTGTTTCCGTTTGAATAAACTATTCACTTGGATCTGGTGGACGTGACTGGCCCCACCGCCATTTATATTGAGTGTTGCAAGATTAAGCGTCTTCATCACTCATTAGTAAATTTTGTCTGACACTGTGAGTACTCACTCTTTGCCTTTGTTATGATTTTCTTTAGTCGATGAAACTGCGATTTTGTTAGGTTTAGTTCCTCAGATTTTTTTATGACTAGTTTTGCAGCCTGAATAAAGGGAGCCAAATCAGGGAAATGATCCCCAATGATGACATTTCGCTGTCTATACGTTTCATTGAGGAATGAGAGAACAATATGGGGAGGGGTTGGGGGTTGATCTGCCATTAAAGCTGATAATGCTGTTACCTCCACCTCCTCTTCCGATTCTGATAAATCAGAAAGTGGTCCAATGGGGTCTGGGTCAATACCGTTTTCTTCTCCTGCTATGCAACCTAGCCTTCCCTTGTCTGGGGGGTCCACGCAGTGCTGTGTTTGGGAAACATCAGCACATTGATTACTGATTTCCTCAATTGGCATGAAATAATTATTCCCACATTCCTGTGGATTTATGTTTCCACCCTTATCTGCTATATTGGCAGATTTATTATGGATGTCAGCCTGTTCGGCGACATTCGCTTGGATCAATGATGCACCATTCACGGTATCGTGGCCTGAATTATTTACATAATTAACGTCGTCTGTGTGAGTAATGGAAGCGCGTTGTTTTAGCGGCTGAACCCTGATGCTCTTTTCTGGGTTTTCCTCTTTATTTATTTGGTCCACGCTTTGTAGAGAGATTCCAGGTGCATCCTGAAGAGTTTTTCCACCAACAGCCTGCAAATCGAGCACAACCTTTTTACCTGCTCCAGATGAGTCACTATCATCCGGAGCCCTTCGTTTGCTCGTCCCCACTTTACTATCAGTGTCCATTTCAACATTTTGCTGAGGAGGAATAAATACGTTCACGCTTGGAACACTGGATTCACCCTCATTAGGAATTTTAAGCGGTGGCAATGCGTTAACCTCCCCCCCACTGGGAATCTCAATTAGTGGAGCAACGTTAACCTCCCTCCCACTGGGAGTATTCATAATAGTGGAGCAGCGTTAACCTCCCTCCCACTGGGCATATTCATTAGCAGAGCAACCTCCTCCTTACAAACTATGGCAGTGTGACCTGTCTTGCCACACCTGACACACGAGGCTTTGGGACAAGAACGTTTTAAATGTCCATACGCTCCACACTGAAAGCATGTTAAGGTGGTGGACGATGCGTATAGCTGGAAATTTGCCTCTTCAAAATTAATTTTGAAAGTGATGTTGAGGCCTGTGTCGTCCCCACGGTCTGGATGGACCATATATATATATGCGGAAGCTCATTACGTGCTTAACACGTTCATTCCGACACCCAAGAGGGATTGTTGAAATCCTCGATACCATTTTACCGTACCGTGATAGCACTGTCATTAACTTGTCATTTGGGATAAATGGTGGTACGTTGGAAATAACCACTCTCGTCGCGGGAGTTAATAGCGGCGACGCCATCATAAAGTGACCGCTTTCCGTGGTTATTCGCGCACTTACCACGTCATGGACGAGTTCCTCATCCAAAACGAACACCACCACTTTCTGGTTCATACGCGAAGCTGCACGTATATTTTCATCCCCAACAATGCTCCCCACAGCGAGGATGATGTCCTCGACAGGGACTCCATCCGGAGGCACGCACACAAACGCGTGCTTCCTGGTTAAGCCTTCAAAGTCATCGCGACGAGAGCGTGCATTCGCCATTCCGGCGAAAATACCCCCCCCCCTCTCCCCCCGCTTGTCCGAGCCGGACAAGAGGGTATCAAACCTAAATAAACGAACTAAAGTAAATAATAAACGTGCATTATAAGCACAGAAATGGCTTACAACGTGCCGTCAACGCCAGTAGGCCGCACCCAAAATGGGCCCGCTCTCAATCCTCTCTCTCTCGAAGGCAAAGCTGCAGAACGGATGAAAACACAATGCCGAAGCACACAGGATGGAAAAGGAGAGGGAGGGGGGGGGGCAGGGGAGGGCAGGAGAGGGGGGAAAACTCACGATGGACTAACCAAAACACAGAGCAGTTGCTCACAGCCGCCATGACGTTACACCCAACGCACCGACGGCCGATAGGTGGCGACAGAGAGACAGAGAGAGAGAGAGGGGGGGATAAAGAGAGAGAGAGGAAGAGAGAGAGAGGAAGAGAGATAGAGAGAGGAAGAGAGATAGAGAGAGGAAGAGAGAGAGAGAGAGAGGAAGAGAGAGAGGAAGAGAGAGAGAGAGAGAGAGAGAGAGAGAGAGAGAGAGAGGAAGAGAGAGAGAGAGGAAGAGAGAGAGAGGGAAGAGAGGGAAGAGAGGGAAGAGAGGGAAGAGAGGGAAGAGGGAAGAGAGAGAGAGAGAGAGAGAGAGAGAGAGAGAGAGAAAGAGAGAAAAGCAAATAGGGTTGCAGGGTTAAGATAAGAAAGGTTAATGGGTATAGAAAGTGTTCCGTGTGCACGTGGGGGATGACATGGGATTGGAGTGCACTATCTGCTTGAATCTCTGGAAGGAAGAGTGGGATTAATCAGCTTCATGAAGGCGGTTCCACAAACAGGGAGGAAAGATGAACAAGAGAGTTGAGGTGTGGAGTTTGGGGAATTTATCCGGGATAAGTTCATGGATGTACGCGCATCCTGGATTGTATGGTAGAGTCAGAGGGCTGAGAGAGAGCAGAGCGAGCTCGACTGGAGTAGAGGAGGTTAACGGAGGAGCCACCGAATTGTCTACCATGTGAGAGCAATAGCCCTTGAGCTTTAGCCTCATTGAGGGAGAGGCCAATAATGTTAAGAGCTTTAGCTTCCACAGATTCCTGGAGAGGAAAATGTGATGCTGGGGTGCCCGACCTTGGGGAGAGCAGTAATTGATTGAGTTATGGAAGATGGACTTGTTGGCTGTCAGTAGTTCTGATGTTTTTTTCAAGGAATCATTTGGAATGATGAAGGATGGCAAGTCCAGGGCGAGCTATGGAGGCTAGAGCTTTGTCATGTGGTCAGCCAAGGAAAGGTTATGACAGACGGTGAGGTCAAGAGGCTGAACCTCTTCCACTATAAATAAAGAATAGTGGGATTTACCATTTAACTTGACATATACATCGGTGGTTCAAATTTCAGCTGGACTTTTGTTTATAACAATTGCCTTAAATAAAAACTACTTTTGTAAATTCTAACAGGCTGCATGTATATGTTGAACGTAAATTAAAGAACTGTTTTTTCCACCCTTTTTACCTCCTCCAACAAAGGTGGACAGAGGGTATCCTTTCACCCCTTGTCTGTCTGTCTGCCTGTCTGTGAGGGGGATATCTCAAAAAGTTGTGGACGGATTTTGATGAAAATTGGTGGACAGATTGGGTGTGCGACAAGGACGAATTCATGAGATTTAGGTGAAGATCTCCATCCGGAACATATATAATATTTTTATTCTTAAGGTGATTCTTCACCATTGAGAGATGGGGCCAAAAATTTCAAGTTGCGGATGTTTCAAGTTGCGGATGCATTATGACAAGACTAGTTGGAGGAGTTGGGTTGGTGACAAGAACAAGCTAATTAGATTTTGGTGTATGACAAAAACACATGGTCCGGATCCAGATCAGGCCTATCAATGGGATACAAAATGGAAAATGTTCAGCCTGGTGGAGGTATGCGTTCTTCCGAGTGTCATTCCAGTTAGCGCGTCCACCGCGCAGCGCGAAACGAGGTTTAGCAATCACTTATGTGTGTGTGTGTGTGTGTGTGTGTGTGTGTGTGTGTGTGTGTGTGTGTGTGTGTGTGTGTGTGTGTGTGTGTGTGTGTGTGTGTGTGTCTGTCTGTCTGTCTGTGCGTCTGTCCAGGCCGTAACGTTTTTACCTTTTGAGCTTTTGTCATCTAATTTTCAACAAAGCATTATTCGGGGAATATGAAGTATGGAGAAGACAAATTAATAATTTGGTCAAAAGGTCAAAAGGTCAACGTTATATAATATCGTCAATTTCCATCTAATTGACCTGAAATTTTAACAATTTTTTATTGGGTCACTGAATTGGTTCATCAATCAAAGCTAGAAGCTGATTGTTTTGAGGTCAAATTGTCAAAGGTCAAGGTCACAAAATTGTCAATTTCCATTTGATTGACTTGAAATTTGAGCTGGGTTTGCATATTGGGTCACTGAAGCCTAGTCCTTTTGACTCAAAAGGTTAAGGCCGCCTAAAATGATCAATTTTTAGCTCACCTGGAACAGAGTTCTGGGGAGCTTATGGTACAGCACGTCATCTGTCCGTCCGTAAACACTTGCGACTTCTTCTCCGAAACTGCTGATGGGATTGTCACCAAAGTTGGCACAAATTATATTCGGTATGTTGCAATTCAAGTTTGTTCACGGCATTAAAAAAGTCGGGGTCTAAGGGGGTCTACCCGGGGTCAAAGTGGTTCCAGGTTTGACCCCCCAAAATATGAATTTGATTTTTCCTCTGAAACTACACACACTCTTTCGATGAAGGTTGACCACAACCTTTATCACCCGTGATGTACCAAAGTTTGTTCACGGAATTAAGAAAATCAGGTTCTGCGGGGCTCCACGGGGGTTAAAGTGGGTCAGGATTTGACCCCCAAAATAGGTATTTGCTTTCTTCTCTGAAATTACACACACAATTTCGATGAAACCTAACCATAACTTTCATCGCCCATGATGTATCAAAGTTTGTTCACGACATTGATAAAGTCAGGCCATTGAAATTGGTTTAATGTTGCATGGTGGCACGACTTTACTTTCAGGGACAGTGATTGATTTTGAAAACATCTCAGAAAGTTGGTTCAGGATTACTAGACATTTCAATGTGTGACTTTTGTATTTTTCACATACAACTTAATTACTTTAGGAACGATCTACATATTATGTACACAAAATTGTGGAGTTTCGGACTTCCCCAAATGTGTCATACATTCTCCTTCCTTCATCTCCCTTCCTCTCTTTACAACTGCCTTTCCTCTTCTTCCTCCTTTTCCTCATCTATGCTGCCATCATTGTTTTATTTTACATGATCTAAGGCTCGAAGTGGAGCTCACACACACACACACACACACACACACACACACACACGACAAACGCTGCCAATGAGCTTGGGGGAAGTGCCCTGACTTCCTGGGATACTCTAGGTACCAGCGACGTCATAACAAGGGCACTGCTTTTCTCACCGCATTCAGCGGCTCATTTCCTAAGGAGGAATCTCTTCCTCCTCATGGATGCCAACCGATGGGGATTGTCCATGCTTTTATCCTCTTAAATGTTGAGTGTCAATTGTCAAGCAACGTACCATTTTATGTCTTTGGCACGACTTGTCCAGGGTTTGAAACTCTGACCTCCCAGACTCAGAATGGATGCTCTAACCATTACACCACCAAGTCTGGTCAAATTTTAATCTTTATCCTACTTCCATTCTATATGCTCAGATTTATTTTCTCAATCTGTCTCCCTATCTTCCACCGCAACCCTCTCTACACATATAGATCCTAATTATAATATATACAGTATATTGTGCCATTATTGCTCCGACAGGAGAGCATATTTGCCTTTGTCATCCCTAATTACAAATGACTGGTCCAGTGTTCTGCGGAAGGACAATTGCTCTCATTATCCTTTCAAATCTGATGTAAAGCTGGTTATCCCGCACGCTCGTACTTGTCTGGTGGACATTAGAGATCCCACGGGAAAAGAATAGGCTATTGTGAGCCGGTACTCTCGAAAATTACTAATTCCTGCCCTGCCCATCACTGAGCCGGCATTGCCAAACAACCTCGTGTTTTGATCCCTGTTGAGAAAATGCTTCGATAGCACCAATTCTCCAGTGTAGTGGTGTGCTAATTTTATGGAGGGATTAGGTTATTTACTCGGCTAAAAAATAGGTTAAAATATATCTCCCCAAAGCCTCATCAACATCACAAGTTAAAAACCTGAGGCCAACCACTTGTGTGTATTAGCATTGCTTCTGCGATTAATTGGGACTTTCTTGAATCTGCTTTATTTTTTTTCCAATCAAAGTTAATAAAGTAAATTATCCTCCATAATTCCGTCAATGTTGACAAAAGCTATTGCAATTGAGTGGCAAGAAAGCTGCTTGGGCCTGTGACTTTATCATCCAAATGTGCCTGTCAAATTAGAAATTGGATTGTCTGTGAAATTTTCATCATAATCCAATCCCAGAGTTGTGTGGTATTCAAAAACTCGAACTTAAAAATGAAGGTGATTTTAATAGGTGTTATTATTTCGCATGCCCCGGGACTTTGAAGTTCTAATGATTCATTCATAAGGAATAATAGAGGAGAGTGCAGCGCGTACGCACGTTTTGAAACACGCAGCACATCCAGAGTTTCAGAAAGTCACAAAATCTAAGCCACATGAGCCACTTCTGATTTAAAATGCTACAAAAACTTTTTAAAAATTTAAACTAAAAGTTTGTGCAGCTACACTGAACAGTTGGAATGTGTGCTGAAAAAAACCTAAAGACTGCATAACCCTAACCCAAACCCCCTAACTCTCTAATCAGTCTTCTTCCTCAAAGTCATGGTGGCACCTTGTCATGTCCATATTTGGTGGACTTCCCCCTTCTGTGCCCTCCCTCACCTCAAAACTTCAAATGGCAGAAAATGTGAACTTGGGGTATTTTCCTAATCTCGTGTAACCAACCCATTTTTACCCTGCCCCTACCTTACCGCCTCGTACCCATTGCCGATTAGACTCTTTATCTTTCACACCTGAGAGGGTAGAAAAAGTTCTGTCCAGCCTTGACTCTTCATCCCCTATGGGACCAGGCGGCCTCATTGCCCAGGTTCTCAAATCCTCCTCTGCTGCTCTTGCTTCTCCTCTGTCTGCACTTTTCAGACAAAATCCTTCTCCATTGGCCACATTTTCTCTGCCTGGAAGTCGGCAAAATTCGCTCCCATCCACATTCGCTCCCATTTACAAATCCTCATCTCGGATCAGTTTGGAGTCCGTCAAACTCGCCCAATGCTGGGCATGTTGCTCCTCTTCCCTCAGCAATGATTTTGGAGGCCCTAAATCTCAAACAAGAGGTTAGGTCTGTCTTGCTGGATTTTCGCCACAGTCTGGTGTCCTACTCTACTTGACAAGTTCGTTGCCTGTGGCATATAAAGCTATCGTAAAAACCTGGATTTCGCACTTCCTTCACTCACACAGTCAATGTGTTGCTATGAATGGAATCCTCTCCGAGTCTAGTGGAGATTGGAGTGCCCCAAAGTAGTGAATTGTGTCCCATCTTGTTCCACATCTGCACTAATGACCTATCTGATGCTGTGGCATGCATGCTCCAACCTGTTCATCAAAGCTGGCACATCCAAAAAAACCAAAGTTCATTCCACTCCATGGGATTAGAATAAAATTACCAACTTCTTAGTACTTGCCTTTCATGACCTAACTGCATGTGACAATGTGTCTCAACTCAATGGACACACCAAGCCCAATGCTTAGCAGATGATAAAATAAAACGACAAGAACTTGAGTGATCTCGGCAAGGGTGTTCTCACGAAGAACATTACCAAGTCAGCAGATAAAAAAAATTATGCTGGCATATGCAGTATCTCGTGTGGACACGTGATGAGGCAGCAGTCAAAACTGTTTTGCATAGGACGCGTGCAAGAGGCAGTTCCACCGACATCTCATTCCACTGACATATGTACATGGGATACAAGGACAAACCAACAAAACAGATAATAAAGCAAGAAACCTCACCATCCACAAAATGTTGAACCACACCCAGTAGTCCAAAAAACGATACCTGCCAAGATGTGTGGGCAATGGCATGACGGAATTTAATCAGGAGCATCAAAAAACAATTATAGGATTGGATATACAGTATCATGTATAATATATATATATATATATATATATATATATATATATATATATATATATATATATATATATATATATATATATATATATTGTTGCGGATATGAGGACTGTATTTTTTTATTGTATTGTATTGGAAATGGTGATGAACATTGGTTGGATATGGCCCCTCTTGCCTCCAGAGTTGTATAAAGGTAAAAAGGGCATCTCGGTAATTAGTCCATAAGCATACACGTCAGCCAATCATAGAATGCCCCTGTTCGATAGCTTATATCTTATTATGTGTCTTAGGGTAAGGCTGTGTCTCCCATTAACTTAAATACTCCATTGTACCAAGTGAAATAAGAATAGGTCCCCTTTCATTTCATTTCGATGGCCAACTGCATTTTGGGCGGTTTTTCTTCAACCACCATTGGCCACGAGGCAGGGTTGGGGAAGAAAGGCAGGTCCCCACCTCGTCAGAGAGGGGAGGAGTGAGCCAGCCCCACTCGACCAACCATGAACAAGGGGTTTGGCTTGAGAGGGCGGAGGAAGAGCGTTTGGGGGAGGTTCGCAAAGGTTGAGGGGCGGGGCCTATATAACCCGCCGGCGGGGCGTTCCCGAGGAGTTGAGACAAGGAGGGAGGAGACAAGAGCTGGGTCGTCAGAGAGTTGCGCTTTTACTGAGTCCAAAGAAAGAGCTGGGTCGTCAGAGAGTTGCGCTTTTACTGAGTCCAAAGAAAGAGCTGGGTCGTCAGAGAGTTGCGCTTTTACTGAGTCCAAAGAAAGAGCTGGGTCGCCAGAGCAGATGCGCTTTTACTGAGACAAGCCGCTCCGATCCGTGACTGCGCGCACACGACAGGCTCGGTGGCATCAGCGGCCGTCGAGGTCCAGCCCGACGTCCCGTGCGGGATCAAGCTCCAGCCAGCTCCGTGCCCCCCCCCCCCTCCTCCAGCCACACACCTCCTTCCAGCAATCCACTCTGCAATTCCCCACGTGAGTCAGTGTCTTTGTTTGTTCTGTCCTGGGTAGGTAATTAAGCTTGTATAAGGAATTCACTGTGTCACCTGCGTCTCATGTCCCTGTAAATAATCGTGACTGCTCCTTTTTGCTTGTGTGTGTAAATAATAAATCCTGTTACTCTTCTGTACGTCTTCTTCCTCTTTGCATTCGGTCGCTTTAGAGTTTTCCCAATTGAGTAGCTGTGGCGCAATACGGCCAACGTTTGGGTTGAATCGGGTTTTAGTCGGGGAATAACTGTTCGGCCGCGGTTACACCACCGCTCGGTCAAAATAACATCTAATCCGCGGTCCGTAACAATATATATATAATATATATATACTTTTTTTTTCACCCCCTAACTTGACGAGACAGCAAGTCATAGACTGAGTCCCATAACAGCAAATGCTGCATGACCTGTTAGCAACAAGGACGCGGTGGGAAGGTGTCGTCTGGCACACAAACACATTGTCTTTACGCTGCTGATTACCAGTTTGCAGGTTGGGTTTCAGTCAGGAATGATGAATTAAACAAAAGTTGCACCACTGACATATGTATATATATATATATATATATATATATATATATATATATATATATATTCGTATATGAAATTTTATTGCTCCAACCTAATGAGCGGGCGCCATGACGTCACCACCACGCATGTCCGCATTGACTGCTAAGCTCCGGAAGGAGCCATCTAGCAGTGCATTATGGATGTTAAATTCAGATACTGTCACAAGTGTATGCAAAACTTACAGTTACCTACCTGGTTTCGCCCTTGTTGGGGCTTCATCAGGGCAACGCAGTGAGCCTTCCATACACTTGTGACTCTGAAAACTTTTCGCTTTTTATGTCATGATGCGACTTCATACCATCAGTGGAGAACTGCCAGTAAGGTGTCCCATACAGCTACTGCTGCACCTTACTGGGAGCGATAAGCACCGCCTGCCACACAGTAACATTATCTTTGGTCTTCACTTTTGTATGTGGTGAGGAGCTCAGGTGTGCCAAGGAATGAATGAAATGCCTCTTTAAACCTTTATTTAAATTGAATTATACACTTGAAGACCGTAGACCACAAATCGCCTTCATAATACTTCCAAGAAGCATGCAGTATGAGTAGGAACATAAAGGAGGGACTGGCCCATGATTTGGTACAGTAGCCCAAAAACTCATAATAGCTCAACTCGCTTTGCTCGTTTCACTATCATTCATTTTTATATTAGTCCCCGGTACCAAATCACAGTCCAGTCCCTCCTTTATGTCCGTACTCCACTGCGTGGGGCTTGGCTTCGCCCTTTAGCGTAGTTTTTAAAATAGAATTTCTATTTATATAGACCTAAAGTCAGATTTATTGAATTTAAGAAAATCATTCATAGATCCAATAAATATTTGATCATGTTTTATCTCTCTGATAAGATCCATCCTTTCAGCATAGGAATCACCATCAAGAATATTCACAAATAAAACACCTTTATCTTTTTCCTCTTCAAGATATTTCTTTTGTAGGTTAATAAAATTATAAACTTCTCTCAGAGTTCTATTCTGAGCTCCTCCAGAACCACATACTATCTTAAGATTATTATAAATAATATTACCATTGAGGTATTGACAATAATCGAAATCTTCAGTCCATTTAAAAATGTAAAAATTTCTAGAAACAGAAGCTAACTCATTTGTTTCAACATTTATTCTTTTATTTGTTTTATAAAGTTTAACACCAGTTTCTACTTCAATTAAATTAGCTTGATACTTTTCACATTCATAATGTTTACCATTAATATACCAATCTGAACTATTCCTCCATTCTTTAGTTTGATTCATTTATACATACTCTATATATATTTAAACCTGTATGGAAGTGCATTTATTTTATCATCTTTTATATACTGTTACGGATTCGTCACTTCCGTCTTTGTGGTTTTCATCTACTTGAAACATTTTTAGTTTCAGGTACTATTATTGTTACGGTTTCGGTGTGAAATGGAGATAACTGTCTTCAAAGGTAAAAATAGTGTTTCAGAAGAAAAACGAAATGAGTGAAGAAGAAACCGGAAGAAGAAGAGGAGGAGGCGGGCGATAGGATCGAGAGAGATCTGAGAAGAAAGGCTTATCTGCTTCGTGGTGGCGAGCGGACCTTGTGGACATTGGTCGCGAGCGAATGTTGGTTTCCCCGGGAAAGGGATTCCCGTTACAGTGTCGTTATTGCTGTTGCAAATGGCCTGCGTGACGGGTTTTGATTCCGAGAGTGAATCATCGTTGGACAGCAAGCTGACGCCTCCATTATCGGCCGGTCCGCCATTTCACCTTGCACCAGCCCTTCACCCGGTTTCACGGGTGTGTCGTGGTTTTTCCCAGAGCGACCTCAGCGTGGGAACCGCTGATTATTCATGTCGGCTTCATTGTCAGGTGAACAGAAGGTGTGAGTTTCCACTCACCTTTTGGGTGAACCATTACGAGACCGACTTCGGCCCGACCTCACACTAAGCAGCTCTTCTGCAGCTTTGACTGTCGACCGACCTGGGTTCAGGTCTCAATACGACCTTTTCGTGTGATCGCCAGAATGGGGATAGACTTTAGCCTTGTGTCGTGACACCGTGACTTTGGGGAATGTTACAGTTCGCTCACATTGGAGTACTGTGAGTTATTGATTAAGGAAATATTGGTGGTACCATCATAGGAATTGTATGGTTTATTTCCTTGTACTTGCGTTAAGTGTTATTATTGTGTGAGTTTGAACACAATAATTGGTTTTGTATCAATTGCTTGGTGTGGTTCTACCATTGGTCATTGGGACACACACATAATAGCACATCTTTCTGCCGTGACTCCTTTCGAGGCTCGGAGGAACACCATTCTACACCGTTCTGGGAGGTACACTCGGCCAGGGTTGGGGAGCACGTAACAATACCTTTTATCATCAAATGAAGAAAGAGCTTTCTTATCAACAGTCTCTGTAAAAATCTCATGACCATAACTTCTAATGAGGTTCATCTCTCTAAAGATTACATCATCTTTATGTATACAATCATAATAATGATCAAAGTTTATTGTTTCTTTCAATATTCCCTTTTTAATTTCCTTTTGTTTTTTTATCAGTCTTGTATTTACCTCCATGATCCAAATATTTATGAGCATTTGCTTTTAATCTAAACCCTAAACAAATTCACTTAGAATATTACCTTCGAGCTCATCTTTCAATTTACCAATTACTTTCTTATTCTTTGATGAGTATAAATCATTATTATAATTATAATTACTCGTATCATAAGAATCTATATTTTCTTTAAGATCATGATAAATATCATCAGTTTTTATCTCTAATATAAAACTATCAGTATCCATATACAATAAACATGCTTCATTTTCATACCTTCTCTTTATATTATTATACAGATAATCATTCACAAGATATTTTGATAAATTCAATACCGTTGTTCCAACATAAATTGGTTTATCCATTAGGATGCAGTCTTTATTCAGAAGAACTGCACAAAAGTTTTCAGTGAAAATTTCAACTCTTTTAAAACTAGGTTTGTTTATTAGTTAATCTGCTTTCTCCCTTGTAGGTAATCTTACATCTTGTCTATTTCTTAGATTCTCCATAGTTTTCCCAAATACAGCATTATTCATCAACTTGTAAAAATCCTTCTCAAAATCATTATTTGCCTCTGTTCTCATCTGTGTATTATAATCAATATATTTACCCAACCAATCACTTTGATTAAACTTTAATTTTCCATGTACCTTCTTAACTACAAGTCCATAATCCACCATTTGAACAAGGTTCCTTTGATTAACAACATAATTCTTTTTATCATATAATGTAGTCGTAAGTTTTGATGTTGGAACATATTTAGATGTTTCAAAGAATGACTTTTGATAATTAATCACGAAACAAATCTGAATTTGGAGTTTCACCACTAGTAGTCCATGGGCCCGGACCCGAAATTTCACTAATTGGTACCACCCGAGGTGGCAAGTTCTAGTAATGATTTTTGGAAAGGTGCATGTATGTGGGATACATGCTGATGTGATAGCAATTCTGGACTGGTAGCTTAGTGGTAGTTATCAGCTATTTTATACCCGCACCCGGTGAAAGGCGTTCGACGGTTCGGATTGATTTAGTCCATGTGTGAAATTGGCTGAACAGTTTTCGATCTGCCTTCAGAACAACATCTTGTGCTTTCTTTCCACGGGATGTCTTTGTGGTGACATTGGCGAATGTCTTCAGGCTTTGCTTGGACATCTTGTCGTGGAATTTGACAGATGGTTGATCCTCATCTAACCTTGTCTTCTTGAATGTCTGGTACGCTTCTTCTCCTATTTCAAGCGCCTTCAGAAGGTCCCTGGCCACGTCGGGTGGAGCCATGGTACCAGTGGACAGACCAATCAGGTCAGTGTTGTCAGGGAACATTGGATTCAGCCAGTTGTTTTCCATGAGATCTATGAGGGACTTGACAGCAGTTTCGTCTTTCCTGATCCTTGGAGCATGTATATCTGGATGAGACAGTTTGGAACTGCCCTGACCTATCATGTCCCTCAGTGCTCTCAGATACATGGTCCTGTACTCAGCTGTCAGGTAGTACTTGCTCACAGCCACTGGTTTCAAGCTGAACCCCTTTGTCCCTCCTGCCGTCTGGGTGTCTTTGTTAACTGTCTCTTCGGTCGTTTGGTCGACAGGGATTCTTCCGAAGGGGTTGTTGGGACCGAGTTGAACTGAGAATCCCCCTCGCATGAACTCAGCATACACGTCTGGGTGTGTGGTGGGCAGCTGGGACATCTGGGCATAGTAGTATGGGAGGTAGCGTGCATAATTCAGCCTGTCATATGCGAAGCACCATGGGATCATTGCACGAATTGATGCCAGGTGTAGCACCCAGTCTCCCTCTCTTGATGCTCGAATGAGACCCAGCAAGATCTCGACAATGTCCAGATACGACATCCAGAATGCTGAGAGGCTGCCGTTTCCACCTCTGAGGAACTCGAGGTATATTCCAAACAGTTCCATGATGCGTGCGCATGAGCGGTCACCGAGGACCTGCTTCAGGGATGCCTGTGAGATATCTTTGCAGAGGCTGTCAATGATCCTCAGTGTCTCATCCATGTGGACCACATCGTTGGCGTGAGTGGCTTCCAGCCACGAGAGGAAACCCTTCCAGGCCAGTCGAGTGAGTGCCTCATAGACATTCTTGTGTAGGTGGACTGCCCTGTTGTACTTGCGGCCATCCATGACACCATTAATGGAACCTTCTGCGATCACACCAGACTCGATGCAGAGATCTCGCAATCCGGCATCTTGAAATCGCTTCCCTATTATTCCCATCAGTGTGCAGATGGTGTGGAATACTCCGAGCCTGGTGATGATGGTGTTTTGGAACTTGTCAGGGTGTTTCCATATAATCTCCACAGCCTTTGCATACAGTGCCTGGTCAAAGACACAGACAATCTTTGTCAGGTCCAAGGAGTGCATGATGTTCAGTGACTGGTTTAGCACTTCATTGACAGTCGACATTTGTGTCGCTGGAGCATTAATGGTAGGCAGGTAGCCTACATTGTCTGGAATGACTGTCACGTCATCTCGAGTCCGGATGTTGAAGCCTGTCCAGCTGCTGATTGATTGCTCTTCTTGTTGCGACATGCGTGCCATGACCCAGACAAGATTCTTCTCTTTGGCGAGCTGAGTCTCAGCTGCAGTGTCAGCATCTGCACTTTTGCTCTGTGGTGGTCCCACTCGTTGTCCAGCGTTGTATGCTGGTAGCATTGGTGGTGGTGCATCAATACTTCTCTGCTTTGTTTTTCCTACAGTCAGCATGGTTCTGGTGGACACTGGGGTGATTGGCTTTGCTTGTACGGCAATCCCATTCACTCTGTGAGATGTTCCTTCTCCACTGGTGGTCTCTTCCAGACGGTCGATATTATCCCAGGCTAAGGTTGTGAATATGCCAGGATGGATGTTACCTGGGAGGGCAACATCACTCCCTGATAGCGAGAGCTTTTGGAGACACAGAGCAGTGTCGATCTCTTCCATCTGAGAATAGGACACACTATGGCCGAGTCGGTTGAGGATGTGTATCAACTCTACATTCCCGGTCAGTGACTTGATAGCGAATGGCAGAACGATGTGCTTCGGGGGCTTTATCAGTCCACGTGTTACAGCATATACCATGTCATAGCCGAGTGAACACAGAAGCCGCTGGACTCTTTGAGATGCATGATCAGGGTCATTGGAACCTGTAAGTAGATAGCACAGGAAGACCATGACCGACTCTGGAATGGTAGTGTCCTCTGCTTCTGGTTTGACTTCCGGTGGCCAGGCTTGAGGGGCATCTTGGTTCTTGATGTCGGCTCTCATTTTCAGGGCTGCTTTGGAGACCACATCTTCAGCATGGAGGCCTTTCTGAGTATGCAGCTCTGCTTGTAGCGATTGGAATTGTTTGGCAAGTTCGTATATGGACAGGTTGTCTGGAAACAGGAGGAGTTTCCCTTTTCCCTCAGAGAAGATGTGCAGGGAGTCTGCAAACTCGCTTTCCAGTTTCCGTCGTATGTGTTTCTTGGTTGATTCCCTTACATGGGCAATACCAAGAGAGTTCATTGAAGCCACCAGTCTAGAAGAGAGATCAGTCATTGTCATCACTTGAGGATTGCCAAAAAGCTCCCTTCTGATGAACAGGAACAGCTCATTGTAGGCCTGATCCACAGCAGCGCCATACTGAGCTTCAGCATCATCATCTTGGCTTGCATCCTGTCCACTGCGAACCTCTCTTTTGGTATAGAACCGATAGCACGACCTATGATAGTGACCTTCTGCAGCTACCAGGTCTCTGCTGACTATGGCAAGGATTCTGCTGTCCATTTTCTCCATGGCTACATTCCTGATTGTGGCGTCAGCTCGCAGTTCTCGACATTGTATGAGGATTTCTCTCGTCTTCTGTCCTTTAGCATACTTGGTGTCTTTCTGGCAGAAAATGCACTCTGCCTCATAAGTCCTTGATGTGCTTGCACATTGTCTAGCTGCTCTCTGTGATCCTGTGTCTTGAGCAGGTTCACTGGCACTGGCACATTTGAGGATGCCATCAAGATGTCTTTTCATGGTGAAGAGACTGCGACATTTTCTGTGGTACTGGATTGTTGGAATCTGTCCATCAGGAAGGTTCGTAGCTAGTTTCAAAATTGCTGCATGTTTTCTGATCTGGGCTGCCCTCAGCAATGTTCTCCATGAGTCAATGTCTTGTAGTGAAACCAGCTTGTCTGTATTGTCATTGGAACAGTGGATGATGCACTCCACTCGTGGCCGCTTTAGTGGCAGGCTGCTTGCTCCGTCAGAGGCCATGTTCAGTCAGTTTTCACCTGCAACATAGAATTATCAATCCACATTACTATGTTGCACAAATTAGTAGTCTGCCAGTCCTTAATTATATTTAATTACACTTAATTAGACTGGTGAAACCAGTGGACTGATATCTGAAAGCAAATCAAGCATTCATGACTGGACTAATTCTAACCTGCAGGCTGCAAATGTATATCACCACTGATGAGGGGAAATCAGCACTTTACATATCTGTCATATATTTTCTGCTTAACTAAATAGACATAATTATTGCAGAGCCTCTTGTTCTTGCCTCACCTACCAGGAAGTATCCACCAGTGGCCAAGTATACGGAATACGGAAGAAAACTGGACACTGCCAGCATCCAACATATATTTTGTTCTTAACTAAGACACTAAAACTGAAGAAAAAGTTAGTTTCCACACATGAATAAATACAAGAATATGTATTATATAGTATAACATACATGTCTTTATTACAAACATCCATTTGCTAAGATATTTAAGCATGTTACATTGTCTATTCAGCTAAAAAAATGATTTGGAAGATGATACTAGTAACAACAGCGCGGAGTTGCGGTATCGCGATTAATGCAAAAACAGCTTTCCTGCAAGAAAAATGAAAAAGCTACCCATTTGGAATTGCTATCTCATATTATTTTACTTATATGGGTGTAACAAATAAATTGGCACCATGGAACTTTTGCCACCTCGGGTGGTACCGATATCTGGTCTGGCCCATGGACTATAGGACCAAATGGAAGATCCTTATGTTTAGTATGAATTCTCTTGGGATATTTTATATCAACTTCAAAGTAATAACCAAACTTTCTTTGATCTAAATTTTTATCAGTATGCCTTAAAACATCTCTCAATACCTCATCATGCTTATTCTCATTAACCCATTTAAAACCACTATATGGTAATGTTTCCAACATTGCCCATCCATAAAGATTATTAGCATCAAAATACATAAGATATGATGAATCTTTTTCCTTATCATAATATATTATTTGCTTTAGCATATGTCTTACTACATACTTGTGATAAACCACCCTTCTTTGCTTTCTCAATCATCAATAACATGTCAACATCACTTAATAAATCCAATGGCTGTTTTGTCATCTTCAACATAGCAGACCAAGCTAAACCAGGTGCTGTGAAATAATTTACAGGATCAAGACCGTATGATTCTTTATTATGGCAAACATCTCTGAATGTTTCAAACACATCAGCCAACAAAATAACATCAGTTTTTAAATAAAGTTCATGATACTCACCCATATTATTAATGTTAAATATATCCCATACTTCCTGTGCTCTTTTATACTCTTCATCAGTTATATTTGACTTTTGACTTTTGAAAATTTTTCTCGTGATGGAAGTTTTGTATCATTAAACTTTTCAAATGAACTCATATAATCATGGGGATAAATAACCATAGTTAACAAGTTGGTATCTTTAAAATGACTTGAAAGAATAGGAAATTATTTAATGTTTGATACTGGAGAAGCTAGAGGACTTGCCATAAATGTATATGAATCAAGAAATCTAATATTTGTTCTAGGATTTGTATTTATATTCTTTGTAAATGAAATGTAGTTTTGATCCGTATTTGGAATTGCTGAAATATCACCAGGCGTCTTACCAAGTTGTTTAATTAATAAATGTGTATCATAATGAGAATTGTTAGGAAGTACAGGTATAAATGAAGGTGTTTTGTACTTTATAGTACAAGACTCATGAACTGCTCCTCTAAAATTTCCTCATATATGACAATGATCTCGAACTTTTTTATCTTCAATAATATCTGAACATATATGACAAGTATTACTATTTTATAATATTCTTCTTCTTCACTAGCTAATGACATTTCTTTATTTGTTTTATCTCTCTATATTATAAAAGAAAGTTTTTGTTTGTTTGTCTGCGCCTGCTAATCTCCTTAACGGTGAAAGATAGGAGGAAACCTCCAATACAAAAAATGTCGGGACGGGCCCCAGGAAGGTTTTAGGCTAAGTGGCGAGGCCGGTTGAGGCAGTTTCGGCCGGGCTGGGCCCATTTCACAATTAAAAGCTGAGCTGAATTATAGTAGTCAATCTTCTACGGCCGCGAGTAAAAGCTGAATTATAGTAGTAAATTCATTCAAAAAGAACCAAAAATGTTGGGACGGGCCCCGGGAAGGTTATAGGCTAGGTGGCGAGGCCGGTCGAGGCCGCATCGACTGGGCTGGGCCCATTTCACAATTAAAAGCTGAGCTGAATTATAGTAGTCAAACTTCTACGGCCGCAAGTAAAAGCTGAATTATAGTAGTAAATTCATTCAAAAATAACCCGGGCAACGCCGGGTGCTTTCAGCTCGTACATTATATTAACAAGTCTTACACAATCATCTTCAAGACTCTTAAACTCCTCAGCTGCATTTACTCCTCTATAAAGTTCTAAGTTGTTATAATCTTCACCAACCGATGATTTAATATAATAACAAAATCCACAAGGAACATGTTTTTGATACTTTTTAATATCTTCCACTGGTTCCATTCTACTCTCAAAATCAGCATATATAACGAATGGATGTTTAACACATTTATTCATTTCATTAAATACAACCTTCTCTCCACTTTTAGGCAGCGGTTTGGGTGCCGGCTTGGGATCCTAGGATACAGGGTTTGAATCCCGGTCGATTGCTGAATTAATGCCAGGGGAGTTGACTCAGCCTGTCATCCTTCCAAGGTCGGCAAATTGAATACCAGCTCACTGGTAATTCCCTGCGTGTCGCAAAAAGGCCACTAACAGGGTTGGCGTCAGGAAGGGTATCCGGCCATAAAACATTGCTTCAAAAAGGGGACCACGGTGCCTGAAAAAGGCCAACCCCTGCTCTGCGGGGGAAAATGGCCTCTAAAGGTGGTTCTTTGTTGTCCACTTTTATGCATGTTAACAACTGTTGCTTTATGTTCACCACAATACTTGTTATATTTATCCAAATTCTCTTGTGATCTAAATGTATTAATACATCTCCTACAAACAAATGCTTTGTGACCAGACTTGTAAATTTGGCCACTCACCAATCTAGAAAGACTCTTTATATAAACATAATGGTAGTTATCCTCATTGCTGAAAAATAAAAGATCAATATGTCTATCCTCAACAAATGATGAGCTCACACTTAAAACCTGAATTTTCTTTTCTTCATTTGTTCCATATACATTGATGGATACATTATTTAGTTTTTCAAACTTCCTTAATATTCATTGGAAACTTTATTCCACTACAATCCATCTCATCCTCATATTTTTTATAATTACTAACTCTTTGTGGATTTTTTTTTATCGTATGAAGATGTGTTAAAACACTCCAAAGAAAACACTTGTTATCTTTATTCTGTATATTAATGACAGCATTTTTATTTTGGATAAATTCAGGAAGTTCTATACATGATGAAGCCTTAATGGTACTGACTTTAAGATGAGTAAATCTACAGTGCATTCAGAAAGTATTCAGACCCCTTCACTTTTTTCACATTTTGTTATGTTGCAGCCTTATGCTGAAATCGTTTAAGTTCATTTTTTCCCTCATCGATCTACACTCAATACCCCATAATGACAAAGATAAAACAGGATTTTAGAAAGTTTTGCGAATTTATTAAAAATAAAAAACTGAAATATCACATTGACATAAGTATTCAGACCCTTTGCTATAACACTTTAAATTTAGATCAGGTGCCTCCCATTTCTCTTGATCATCTTTGAGATGTTTCTACACCTTTATTGGAGTCCACCTGTGGTAAATTCAATTGATTGGACATGATTTGGAAAGGCACACACCTGTCTATATAAGGTCTCACATTTGACAATGCATATCAGAGCAAAAACCAAGCCATGAGGTCGAAGTAACTGCCTGCAGAGCTCAGAGACAGGATTGTGTCGAGGCACAGATCTGGGGAAGCCTACAAAAAAAATTCTGCTGCATTGAAGGTTCCCAAGAGCACAGTGGCCTCCATAATTCTTAAATGGAAGAAGTTTGGAACTACCTGGACTCTTCCTAGAGCTGGCCACTGGCCAAACTGAGCAATCGGGGGAGAAGGGCCTTGGTAAGAGAGGTGACCAAGAACCCGATGATCACTCTGGCTGAGCTCCAGAGGTCCTGTGTGGAAGCCAAACAGTTCAATCTTGATTTCATCAGACCACAGAATCTTGTTTCTCACAGTCTGAGAGTCCTTTAGGTGCTTTTTTGCAAACTCCAAGCGGGCTTTCATGTGTCTTTCACTGAGGAGAGGCTTCCTTCTGGCCACTCTGCCATAAAGCCCAGATTGGTGGAGTGTTGCAGTGATGGTTGTCCTTCTGGAAGTTTCTCCCATCTCCACACAGGGTCTCTGGACACGTTATAGCTGGGTCGAGATTTGAACCCAGGCTAGACAGCTTATAGGCGAGTGTGCATATCCCAAAGAATTACAAACGGGTTAATTCCCCGAGAATTATGAACAGGTTAATTTCCCAAGAATTAAGGACGGGTTATTTCCCAGAGATGTATGGACGGCTTAATTCCAGAGAATTACGGACGGCTTAATTCCTCAAGAATTATGGACGGGTTAATTTCTTAAGAATTACAGGTGTCAGGCAGGTTAATTTCTCAAGAATTACGGACGGGTTAATTTCTAAAGAATTACAGACGTCGGGCAGGTTAATTTCTCAAGAAATACGGGCGGGTTAATTTCTCAAGAATTACGGACGGGTTAATTTCTCAAGAATTACGGACGGGTTAATTTCTCAAGAATTACGGACGGGTTAATTTCTCAAGAATTATGGACGGGTTAATTTCTCAAGAATTACGGATGGGTTAATTTCTGAAGAATTACAGACGGGTTAATTTCTCAAGAATTACGGACGGGTTCATTTCTCAAGAATTATGCACGGGTTAATTTCTCAAGAATTACGGACGGGTTAATTTCTCAAGAATTACGGACGGGTTCATTTTTCAAGAATTACAGACGTCGGGCAGGTTCATTTCTCAAGAATTACGGGCGGGTTAATTTCTCAAGAATTACGGACGGGTTAATTTCTCAAGAATTACAGACGTTGGGCAGGTTAATTTCTCAAGAATTATGGGTGGGTTAATTTCTCAAGAATTACATACATCGAACAGGTTAATTTTTCAAGATTTACGGATGGGTCAATTTCTCAATAATTGCAGACGGGTTAATTTCTCAAGAATTACAGACATCGGACAGGTTAATTTCTCAATAATTACGGGTGGGTTAATTTCTCAATAATTACGGACATCAAACAGGTTATTTTCTCAAGATTTACGGATGGGTTAATTCCATGAGAATTACAGACGGGTTAATGTCTCAAGAATTACAGACGTCGGACAGGTTAATTCCCCGAGAATTATGGATGGGTTAATTCTGCAAGAATTATGGATGGGTTAATTTCTCAATAATTACGAACGGGTTAATTCCTCAAGAATTACGAATGGGTTAATTCTCCAAGAATTACGGACGGGTTAATTTCTCAAGAATTATGGACAACATAATTCCCTGAGAATTATGGACGGGTATTTTCTCCAGAATTGGTGTATTTTTGGACGAGTTTTAATACCCTTAGTCAAATACCCTAAGCTGTGGTATATGCTATACATACCGGCTGGTACATATAGAGAATTTGGGTTCTTCCCCCAACCTGAACTCCCGGGACTATTAATTTTTTTTAACCACCTAAAACCCCTTCGTTTCCTCCCACTCTGAGTCCTACCAGCAGTTTTCAACTCATTCCGTACATGGATGGGTTCAAGATTGGATAGAAGTCAAACACACAAACGCACACATTGCATCGATTTCACATGATAGCGACTGTTTGATCTTCTTATTCGCCCGAAAGAAGCAAAAATCATTTCAAGAGAATTTCCTTTGAGAATATCTGATTTTAGGAGAATTTCCCTATTCTATACAATTTCACAGACATGCATAAAACATAACGTGATCATTATAGAAACTGTTTAGTCCTCTAAGAACAAAATTATTGATACAATCATTGTTACTGATTTGAAAATATGTTGTAAGCAATTTTTGGCATTATGTTCATGAGAGGGTTGAAAATGCAATTCTCTCCAAGCAAATGAACATTTCCCAGCAATAAGATGAGATGAAACATTTGAGAGAAATACCTGTAATTTTTTAGGTGTTTTGGTAAAACGTTTAATAATTGCTCGGCGTTTCGCGATGTGATGACAAAACCTTTCAGACTCTTTTCAGTGTTGCATGAAATTATGTCACGGAATGTGAAATTTGCTCTTTCGTTGGTTATCTTCCATCATGGAACTCGAACAAAATCCTTGTATATCAATTTGAGGCTAAGCCTGGCTCTGAACTTCAGTATTGATAATGTTGTTGCATTTTTTTTTTTAAGCAGATGTAAACCTGGCTACACGCATTCCATTATTACCATGACTGAGGATGCCCTTTCACATCCGTATCCACACTGCTTGTTCCCACTTTCTCTCCATTTTCCCATGAGCACCCAGTGACCTCTAAAGCCCCCAAGGACCAAAACTGAAACTCTACACAAAAGAGACTGGCCAGAATTTTTTCCCCCAATTTATTTATTGGCTCGCGTAAGAATCCTGTACGCAAATCATCCCATCCCTCTCACATCTTCACACAGCTCTAAAATGTCTGGCCTGGATTAGAATCTCAGCTCAGCTATAAACTCCCATCCTTGTGTCACGCTGACAGGGCAACGCATCAATGTGTGTGCCGTCACTCGGATGGACGTTAAACTGGGTGCTCCATCTGCCGGCATGAGTTGGTGGATGTTAAAGATCTCATGGTGTCCTTCGTGAAGAGTAGACAAGCTATCGCCGGCACCATGAACAAATTCCTGCTTTCACCTACAGAGGGCACTGCATCAGTAGCACAGCTGCACCCTCAGCTAATGATTCTACTCACAGCCATGTGCTGCATACAAAAAAGAAGCGTTGTTAAAGTCCCTAGTCTCCTTCACGAAGAGTAGGAGAGTTATCGCCGGCACCATGGACCAATTACAAATTCCGTCTCTAACCTCACGTTCTCCCAAGTCCCAAGGAAACGAAGTGCAAAAGTGTCAACCACCCAAAGGGTCGCTACTCACTTAACTGGGCATGCGGATTAATACACTAGTCATAGTAGTAGTACATAGTTCTAACCCATTTAGTTGACTGTCAGGCTGAGCCAGCTAGTTCATGAAAGACTTGGGCCAAATACTTTTATCAGCCGACCCCACAAAGTGGGACTATGGCTGTTAAAGAAAAAAGGAAACTCGCAATTATTATTCCTACAAGATTCTTATACCTGTTTAATGGGTTCTCTCTTAATTATGGACTAATTTGTGCTTCCTAACTGGTTTTTCTCCTTTCCCTCCCCCAATTGTAATTATCTGAAATAATCTCCTTGGATGCTGAGTGCAGTTTTCACACTCTGAGTAGCACAGGAGGGGAATATCCTCCCAATGACTCAAGTCTGTTTGTGTGGAGGGAGGGAGTAGAGAGGTTGTGAGAAGGAGGGGGGCAGGAGCAGGAGGGGCAGGAGCAGGAGGGGCAGGAGGAAGGGAAAGGGGAGTAGGGGCAAGAGGGGAAGAGGATGAGTTGGAGGGGAGGAGGAGGAGGAGGAGGAGGCGGGCACTCCTCAACCTTTCCTTACATCCTCGGATAGGATTTGGAGCTAACTCAGCTGAGTTTAGAACTATCCAGTCGAGACTGCAGTCATTAGATAGGCTTGCTTTTACATTAACAGGTGCTAGAGGAAGCGCTTTCGGTGAGGCCCAGAAAGAGAAAATCGTGTTGTCACAGTATAATGGTGAATTTACAAGTCATTGCGTTTTGAACTATGCATATCCACATTCCTTCCTCCTTTTTATGGTATTTTTGCATAGAGGGTTTTTGCTCATGGAAGAAAAAGGTGACAGAGGGTACACAGTTACACCCTGATAGTGGAGCAACAAGGGGGATGAATGAAAAGGAGAAATGTAGAGAAGTAAACATAGCAACTTGCAAATAGATAAGGAGAAGTAGCGGAGAGTTAATGAGGATTGAGGAGAGAAAAGATGGAGAGTACTAGGACCTAAGGTGGTGATGAAAGGATGAAAAAAGACGAGGGAGGAGAGTGACCTAAGATGGCGGTATAATACCAACTTGAAGCCAGAGAAGGAAGAGTGGGGTTGAACCGATTTAAGGAGGTTTCACAAGCAGGAGAAGAAAGAAACACAGGAGTGGAGAGAGGTGAGCAGTAAGCTTGGATTTTGTAAGTTTCATGAGGAGCGTGATTCTAGAGGAGGACACCTGACTTGGAGGGTCGGAGGGCTGAGAGAGCAGAGGGAGCAAAAAAGTGAGATGGCAAATAAAATGAAAAAAAAAAAAACAGATATACAAAAACAGATCAGACAAACAATATGTCTGCGATGTGAGAGCACCAGGACTTGAAGTTCAACCTGGAGTGTGAGAAATGGAGTTCTTGGTGTTCTCTTCTGTACATCACAAACTCCATTTCTCACTCTCCGTGTAGTGCTCTTACCTCTCCCAAACTCTAGGAGTACCTCTGGCTGCGACTTCCCCTCCGATCTCACCTCATGTTTGTATGTGTGTTGTATCGTCCTCCCAACAGTGACGGCTCCATCTACATTCCTCTCTCAGACAACATGGACCAAATTTGAATCACTCATCCCAACTCTCTCTTCGTCATATGTGGTGATTTCAATTGTCACAATGTAACTTGGCTGGGTGTTGGTACCTCTGTCACCAGCCATGGCACTGCAGCAAAGGACTTCTGTGACTTCATGGGACTGACTCAATCTGGACACTCTCCCACCCAGACTTCTGTCAATGTTAAATCCTCCCTTATGGATTTGGTGATTACCAGCTTTATTCTCTTCCCCTGCTCCAACTATTTCATCTGATCATATGCTTGTGTAGGTCAACATATCTCTGGACATTTTCAGAGAGCAGCCTCAGTGCCAGCGAGTCTGGCAGTTCACTCAGGCAAACTGGCAGGGACTGCAAGCAACCATCACACTTCAGGAATGGTCTCTTATGGCTACCATCCCTGATATTAATTCAGCCTGGAAATTCTTCCACAGAAACCTGCTCTCTCTTATGCACAGATTCATCAAATGTCTTCTTCATTTACCAGACTCATCCCACCCATGGTACAATGAATCCTGGAGTGAGGCAGTTGCTCTGAAACAACTTCCATTCACCTCCTGGAAGGAAACCCCAACTGATGGCAATGTCAGATCATTCCACAAAGCCCGCCTCAATATTGAACTTTCAAACATGTCTCCCTCCTATAACATGCCCTAACTTTCAAACACGTCCCCCTCCTTGTCAAGTCTGGTGGCATCTTGTGAAGTCTGTCTCTGGTGTATGCTCCCCTTCCATCCACTCACTCATTTCAAATGGCAACACAGTTGATTCCACTCATGAGATGGCTGAATGCCTTAATTCTGTGTTTGCTTCCATATCTTGTGTCCCCAACCCCTCACTCTCTGTACCCACCCTTCCCATTTGTACCCAACTGCTCCTGAACTCTGTGTATTTTGCACCTGAGAAGGTGGAGAAGTTTCTGCAACACTCGACTCTGACTCTGCAACTGGACCGGACAGCATCTGCTCAAATGTTCTAAAAGCCTGCTCTGCTGCTCTCGCACTTCCTCTGTCTGCCCTTTTCACCCTGTCATTATCATCTCCTTGGAAATCAGCCAACATGACAGCATGACATAAAATATGAAAAAGCTGATACCCTTAAGTAGAGACCAAATAGCTTACTTCCAATCATCAGTAAGGCCATGGCATAAAATGTTGCATTTGACATGAAATCATTCCTTTTCTCCAACAACCTCATCTCAGATCACCAATTTGGTTTCAGACAAAGTCACTCAACCTTGTTCATGCTGCTTTTACTCATCCAACAATGGATGGAGGCCTTCAATATCAGACGTGAGATCATGGCCTTCCCTCTGGACATAAATATCGTGCTTTTGATACAGTTTGGCATCCTATCTTACTCTTTAAACTGTCTGCCTAGGGAATCTAAGGCCAACTCCACACATGGATTACTGACATCCTCCACTCTCATAGCCAATGTGTAGCACTCAACGGAATCCTTTCTTCTCCTCCCCCTGTCAAAGTTGGAGTACACCAAGGCAGTGTTCTTGGCCCCCATCCTATTCCTAATCTTCATCAATAATCTCTCTGACTCTCTGGAAAAACCTCTTTATATCTCTTTGCACCGTCTTCCGTAACATCCCTCATCTTTCAGACAGGCCGCTGCAGCCTCTTCCCTCTCTTCAAACTTTGACAAAATCACAAACTGGTGAAACATTTGGAATATGTCTTTCAATCCTAAGAAATCACACACACTCAAATTCTCTCTGAAACCCTCTGTACCGCAAATCCTCCCACCTACTTTCTGAACAACCCTCTTGAAGAAGTTGAGTCACTCAAAAAAAAAAATTGGTCTCACTGTCATCATCTTTCTTGAGCAACTCTTCCTTTTTTGACGATCAGCATTTAAAAGGAGCATTAAATATAGATTGAGTATTCATTTAAAAAATCATAGTTAATAAAGAGGTAAAATGCCGCAAGAAGACGTAAAAAAGTACAATATTGGACATCTTGGTAGGCCAAGCTAAATTTCTGCACATTTCGTGTCTCAAGACTAGTATAAACACACTCGTACTTTCATAGTTTAGGTGTAAATGTAAATGCGTGTACAAATCATGTCACAAGGACCACTCTTGGTTTTTTTTTTTGAAAGAATGATACCTAAGGATCGAAATAAAAATGTATTCCAATTTTTCAGATGCTAGAGGTATCATATACAGACTAGATCTTGATGACGTCATTTTCATCCAAATTATTCATACATTCCTGCTACGGAACAACTTAACCTGCATTGAGATGTGCTTTTGTGACGTTTTTGAGAACGACGATGATACCCAGGAAGAACTGTTTGTTCCAGATAATGATGAATCAGATGAAGATGGTGATGATGCTTTGAAGAATGGACAATAAAAATATTTCCAACAATTGTTTTTCTCCATTTGTTTACATATCTTCTTCTATCTTCCATCTATCTTCTATCTTCGTCTTCTTCTATATATATAACAGAAAGTTTTTGTTACTTGCCGGAAAAGGCAAGTATGTTGATCAGTTGGTTTGTCTGTTTGTTACTTGCCGGAAAAGATTCCGGCAAGTATGTTGATCGGTTGGTTTGTCTGCCTGTCTGCTTGTCTGTTTGTTCGCAGTACTACGTCTACACCGTTGCACATAGAATCGCCAAACTTTACACACATATTTGTCTTGCCCTGGAATTGACTGTGCCCAATTGATGACGTCATTGGTCACGTTGTTCGGCCGCCATCTTGGAAAAACCGAAAAACTTTGCACCTCCATATCTCCGAAAGTAATAGAAAAAATTGAGACAAGGCTCATTGTAAAGAACTCTCCATGGGGAATAAAATATGTTAATGATGATGTCATTGGTCCCTCATTATGACGTCATAATTCGACAAGTACAAAACTTCATCCGATCAAGATTAAATTTCTTGAGCATCATCAAGAAATAAATTAGTTTAGAAAACAAATAATGATGACGTCATCGGTCAAGTGGTTCGGCAGCCAAATTTGTCCAAAATGGCGATAAAAAGTACATTCCGGGAAGTCCTCGGTCTCTGACCGATTTTTCATCTGTCTGTCTGTCTGTTTGTCTGTCTGTTTGTTTGTTCGCAGTACTACGTCCACACCGTTGCACGTAGAATCGCCAAATTTTACGCACATAATTGTCTTGCCCTGGAATAGACTGTGCCAAATTTTTAACTCTCTCGGCCCAAGGCCTCCATTATGACGTCATGATTTGATAATTTGACAAGTACAAAACTTCATCCAATCAAGATGCAATTTCTTGAGCGCGATGTCGGCATAAACTGGTGGAGAAAAAAATAATAATGATAACGTCATCGGTCACGTGATTCGACCGCCATCTTGGAAAAAACGAAAAAACTTTGCACCTCTATCTCCGAAAGTGCTGAATAGAAAAAATTGAGACATGGCTCATTGTAAAGAACTCTCCATGGGGAATAAAATATGTTAATGATGATGTCATAGGTGCCTCCATTATGATGTCATAATTCAACAAGTACAAGACTTCATCTGATGAAGATGCAATTTCTTGAGCACCATGTCGACATAAACTGGTGGAGAAAAAAAATAATGATGATGTCATCCGTCACGTGGTTCGGCCACCATATTTGTCCAAAATGGCCGATAAAAAAGGACATTCCAGCAAGTCCTCGGTCTCTGACCGATTTTTCATTTGTTTGTTTGTTTGTTTGTCTGCACGCGCTAATCTCCTGAACGGTGAAAGATAGGAGGAAACCTCTAAAACAAAAATGTCGGGACGGGCCTCGGGAAGGTTATAGGCTAGGTGGCGAGGCCGGTCGAGGCCCACCTCAGCCGGGCTGGGCCCATTTCGCAATTGAAAACTGAGCTGAATTATAGTAGTCAATCTTCTACGGCCGTGAGTAAAAGCTGCATTATAGTAGTAAATTCATTCAAAAAGAACCAAAAATGTCGGGACGGGCCCCGGGGAAGGTTATAGGCTAGGCGCTAGGTGGTGAGGCCAGTCGAGGCCGCCTCGGCCGGGCTGGGCCCCCCATTTCGCAATTAAAAGCTGAGCTGAATTATAGTAGTCAATCTTCTATGGCCGCGAGTAAAAGCTGAATTATAGTAGTAAATTCATTCAAAAAGAACCCGGGCAACGCCGGGTGCATTCAGCTAGTAATCTATAGAAGTACGAGAGACTGGCAAATTACATAGAACGAAAATCTAAAAATAATTGGAAAACTAATGTATCCCCAGGCATATAGATGGGAAGTTTTGATGTATAATCAAAGAAAACAAACTAATGAGATGGCCTTGAAACAACATTCAGAGATTTGGAGTGAAAATGACCTCATCAAGATATGGTCTATAATTTATACTCCTGGCACATTCAAAAAAAATTGGAATACATTTTTTTTACAGTATTCATGAAGATATAATATTTTCAAGAAAAACAAGAGTGGTGCTTGTATCAAGGATTTGCATGCGTGATGGTCACAGACGACATTTAAGCCAGCACTATCAGGAGTAATGAAGATGTATATATATATATATAGACTCACTGTACAAACTCAAAACCGCAATAATATATATATACACACACACACAAACACACACACACACACACACACACACACACACACACACACACACACACACAGTATTCCACGTTTGTGTCGCGTGTGCCTATATACTTGGAAAGTTAATTTTTGCAGTGACTACTTTGACCTGCCCTTCTGACCTGCTGAAGTTTAGCAATAGGCCTACATTTTCTGAGCAATAGATACCTACAAGTGTTTGTACAAGACTTTTCCAACATTGTGAACGCTTAGCAAATCTTTCTGGCAAACATGATGGTACTTCCTCCCGGAGACCCTTATTCCTGCACCCACAGACCCAGACACCCACACCAGACTTTCGACCATTGGTGCTCAGTCCCATCCCGTGCACCGGCCACACCCTGGTACACGATAAAGTACGAGCGTACTACGAGTCTACGACCTGCACCTAAGTACTGGATAACGACCACCCGTAATGTTATAATTCACCTAAAGTATAACACTGTCAGGAGTCAACAAGTAAATCATACAAATGAGATTTAAACCTGGAATCCAAGCCTCATGAACTATAGGTTTGATGTGGTGATGCCAAACATGCTTTCGTTGTCTGAGTAACTCGGGTTTATTAAATAGACAGGAGCTGTCGGTATGGATGTCCGCGAAGACTCGGTCCAGCATGCCCTGAAACATAGGAGAAGCCGTGGACAAAATGTGTGCAGAGCCGACAAGGTTCTCTGTGCATACGGCTGTGAATTAGCGGTCCGGGTTCGCATCGCATGGCCGAGCGAGCACGAGCTGATGGCATCGACGCGGCACCCCGAGTCCCGCCCTCTTCGACTCGTGACTCGTGTTAACACGACTGCGCTAACAATAGCGCCTGGGCGTGGGCGGTCAATTTCAAGAGCATCGACGTCATGCCACGCCAGCCAATCAACGACCGCGCGGTCACTCAAATGCGAACGACGTGGAAACGATTTGGCCAATCGCGTACGCGGTGTGCAGAAAAATAAATGCTGCTTGTTTACATATTACGTGCTCGGAATGGCGGGATTTAGAACGTCCCGGTCCACGTCACCTTCCTTCCCCTAACCTGCCGCCCTGTCCGGATCTTCATTTTCTGTTGTTTCACGTTTTTTTTTACCCAAATTAACGTGAAAATGATCGATTTCAAATTAAAGGCTAAAATATTTAGCTTATACCGTACAGTCAAATCAATGCGAGCCGAAATGACTCTTTAATACGAGTAATAATGGACAAATAATTATTAATTTGTAACTTAAATTATCGCGAGAAGACGCAACACGTATTTTTGCGTCACCTCGCACGTACCTTAAATGGCATTTTCAGTGCTGTCCACAAAATACAAACGTGACAGGAAGGGAAACATTTAAAGTTGCACACCAATTATTACTGGAGGCAGAAGAAGAAGCCGATATAGAAGAAGAAGAAGAAGAAGAGGGGGAAGCGGAGGAGAAGAAGAATACCGTGCGCCGACGGACGAATTGTTCGCGCGCCGTCACATGAGGAAAATTTACGAAAGGGAGTGGGCGTGTTCACACACCACGTGCTTCACACGAACCGTTCTCCTATTGGTTTTGCTCATACGATTAAAAGGCGTATCGCGGCGGCGGCTTGCTTAGTCCTGCCCGGAGCATGGCTGCGCTCGGGCGGAGATGCCGCTCGAGGCGGTGTCGGCCGGCGCTCGTCGCCGCGGCTCTCGGTTCGGTGCTTCTCGTTCAAACGTTGGTCGTTTGGACGTTCAGCAGTTTTGACGAGGGCGAGCGACGGGAATCGCCGCCACTCGCTCCGCACCGAGCTCGGCGCGACGCTGCGCTCGGCTTGAGGCAGCAGCAGCCGATGGCCCGGCGAAGGAAAGACGGGATCCGAGAGCAGGCACAGCGTGGCCTGGTACTTACCGTGCCGCGCCGACTTTATGTTCGGGTTGGTTTTCTTTCCGCTGGTTTTTGTACAGTTGAACCGTGTTAGCTTTGGTGTTGGGGGTGTGGAGGTGAGATGTGACATGAAGTTGTTGGGGGAGAGGGTTTGGGAAGATGGAATGGGGGGAGGGGAAGAAGAGTTGGGGAGATGCAATTGTGGGATGAGGGTGTTGTGAAAATGGAATGGCGGGTGGAGGGTTGGGAATATGGAATGATGGGATGTGGGTTGGGAATATGGAATGAAGATGGGTTGTGGGTTGGGAAGATGGGATGTGGGTTGGGAAGATGGGATGTGGGTTGGGAGGATGGACTCGATGGGATGTGGGTTGGGAGGATGGGATGTGGATTGGGAAGATGGGATGTGGGTTGGGAAGATGGGATGTGGGTTGGGAAGATGGGATGTGGGTTGGGAAGATGGGTTGTGGGTTGGGAAGATGGGATGTTGGTTGGGGGGATGGACTGAAGATGGGATGTGGGTTGGGAAGATGGGATGTGGGTTGGGAAGATGGGATGTGGGTTGGGAAGATGGACTGAAGATGGGATGTGGGTTGGGAAGATTGGATGTGGGTTGGGAGGATGGACTGAAGATGGGATGTGGGTTGGGAAGATGGGATGTGGGTTGGGAAGATGGGATGTGGGTTGGGAAGATGGGATGTGGGTTGGGAAGATGGGATGTGGGTTGGGAAGATTGTTATGTGGGTTGGGAGGATGGACTCGATGGGATGTGGGTTGGGAAGATGGGATGTGGATTGGGAAGATGGGATGTGGGTTGGGAAGATGGGATGTGGGTTGGGAAGATGGGATGTGGGTTGGGAAGATGGGATGTGGGTTGGGAAGATGGGATGTGGGTTGGGAAGATGGGATGTGGGTTGGGAAGATGGGATGTGGGTTGGGAAGATGGGATGTGGGTTGGGAAGATGGGATGTGGGTTGGGAAGATGGAATGAAGATGGGTTGGGAAGATGGAATGAAGATGGGTTGGGAAGATGGAATGAAGATGGGTTGTGGGTTGGGAAGATGGGTTGTGGGTTGGGAAGATGGGATGTGGGTTGGGAGGATGGACTCGATGGGATGTGGGTTGGGAGGATGGGATGTGGATTGGGAAGATGGGATGTGGGTTGGGGAGATGGGATGTGGGTTGTGGGTTGGGAAGATGGGATGTGGGTTGGGAGGATGGACTGAAGATGGGATGTGGGTTGGGAAGATGGGATGTGGGTTGTGGGTTGGGAAGATGAACTCGAGGTGGGTTGTGGGTTGGGAAGATGGGATGTGGGTTGGGAGGATGGACTGAAGATGGGATGTGGGTTGGGAAGATGGGATGTGGGTTGGGAAGATGGGATGTGGGTTGGGAAGATGGGATGTGGGTTGGGAGGATGGACTGAAGATGGGTTGTGGGTTGGGAAGATGGGATGTGGGTTGGGAGGATGGACAAGATTGGATGTGGGTTGTGGGTTGGGAAGATGGGATGTGGGTTGGGAAGATGGGATGTGGGTTGGGAGGATGGACTGAAGATGAGATGTAGGTTGTGGGTGGGAGGATGGACTGAAGATTGGAAGGTGGGATGTGGGTTGGGAAGATGGGAGGGGGAGGATTCGGAATATGGAATGGGGAGGGGGAGGATTGGGAATATGGGAGGGGGAGGATTGGGAATATGGAATGGGGAGGGGGAGGATTGGGAATATGGAATGGGGAGGGGATGATTGGGAATATGGAATGGGGAGGGGGATGATTGGGATATGGGTGGAGGGGGTGGGGAACATGGGGAGGGGGAGGGTTGGGAAGATGGAATATGGGGAGGGGGAGGGTTGGGAAGATGGAATGGTGGAGGGAGGTGGGTGGGGAGATGCAATTTGGGTAAGGGGGAGTGGTGTTGGGAAATTGAGATGGAGATGGGTTAAAGATGTTGATGTGGGGGAGGGGGGGCGTGGACATTGTAAGATGTTGGGAGAGGGGTTGAGATGTGATGCAGATGTTGGTGAAGGGGGAGGTGATGGTGATGGAATGAAGTTGTTGGGGGAAGGGGGTAGAGATGGAATGAAGTTGTTGGGGGAAGGGGGTAGAGATGGAATGAAGTTGTTGGGGGAAGAGGGTGAAGATGGGATGAAGATGGTGGGAGGGGTGGGGAGATGGGATGAAGATGTCGGGGAGTGGTGGGGTGGGGAGATGGGATGGAGATGTCGGGGAGTGGTGGGGTGGGGAGATGGGATGGAGATGGGACGAAGATGGTGGGGGTGGAGATGGGATGAAGATGGTGGAGATGGGATGAAGATGTCGGGGAGGGGTGGGGAGATGGGATGAAGATGGTGGGGGAGGGAGATGAAGATGGTGGGGGAGGGAGATGAAGATGGTGGGAGATGAAGATGGTGGGAGATGAAGATGGTGGGAGATGAAGATGGTGGGAGATGAAGATGGTGGGAGATGAAGATGGTGGGAGATGAAGATGGTGGGAGATGAAGATGGTGGGAGATGAAGATGGTGGGAGATGAAGATGGTGGGAGATGACGATATCGGGGAGGGGTGTGGATATGGGATGACGATATCGGGGAGGGGTGTGGATATGGGATGACGATATCGGGGAGGGGTGTGGATATGGGATGACGATATCGGGGAGGGGTGTGGATATGGGATGACGATATCGGGGAGGGGTGTGGATATGGGATGAAGATATCTGGGAGGGGTGTGGAGATTGGATGACGATATCGGGGAGGGGTGTGGATATGGGATGAAGATATCGGGGAGGGGTGGGGAGATGGGATGACGATATCGGGGAGGGGTGTGGATATGGGATGACGATATCGGGGAGGGGTGTGGAGATGGGATGAAGATATCGGGGAGGGGTGTGGAGATGGGATGACGATATCGGGGAGGGGTGTGGAGATGGGATGAAGATATCGGGGAGGGGTGTGGATATGGGATGACGATATCGGGGAGGGGTGTGGAGATGGGATGAAGATATCGGGGAGGGGTGTGGATATGGGATGAAGATATCGGGGAGGGGTGGGGAGATGGGATGAAGATATCGGGGAGGGGTGTGGATATGGGATGACGATATCGGGGAGGGGTGTGGAGATGGGATGAAGATATCTGGGAGGGGTGTGGAGATTGGATGACGATATCGGGGAGGGGTGTGGATATGGGATGAAGATATCGGGGAGGGGTGGGGAGATGGGATGAAGATATCGGGGAGGGGTGTGGATATGGGATGACGATATCGGGGAGGGGTGTGGAGATGGGATGAAGATATCGGGGAGGGGTGTGGAGATGGGATGAAGATATCGGGGAGGGGTGGGGAAATAGGTTGAAAATGTTAGGGAAGGTGGGGTGTGGTTTGGATGTGAAGGCTGCTGAAGGTTGATATGACAAGGTGTTCTGTGGGTTGATGATGTAAGGTAGTTTGGGGGATGTGAAGGTACATGGGTTTCCGCTGTGCGCGTGTTTCTAAATATAGTTGTTGTTTTTTGGGGGTTTTTTCACCCTCGCCAGAGTGTATTGCATTTGAGTCCATTTGTCTGTGTTTGTCTGTCCGCACAAAATATGATTTTCTTTGCAACCGTTGGTCCAATTGACAGGAAATTTTCATCATAGGTGCAACTCCACCTGCAGAATTTTTTAATGATACTTATGACGTCATAGGTCACGTGGTTCGGTCGTCATCTTGGAAAAATCGAAAAACTTTGCACCTCTATCTCGGAAAGCGCTGTATATAAAAAAAATGAAACATGGCTCATTGTGAAGAACTCTCCATACAGCAACAACAACAACAACGACAAGCATTTTACGGCCATTTTCCCTGCTAGAGTGGGGTTAGCCTTGTGGTCCCCATGACAATCTTCTCCATCTTGCCCTATTTTCTGCATCTCTCCTTGTTAACCCCCCCTTGCCCGCATTTCTTCTTCCACCACCTTTAGCCAAGTCTTTCTCGGTCTTTCTCGGTCTTTTCCGTCCTCGACTTCCTTCTACTCTCTCTCCATAGGGAATAAAATATTTTATTGATGTCATAGGTGCCTCCATTATGACGTCATAATTCGACAAGTACAAAACTTCATCCAATCAAGATGAAAATTATTGAGCACCGTCTCCATAAACTGGTGGAGAAAAAAAATGATGACGTCATCGGTCACGTGGTTCGTCCGCCATATTTGTTTTAACACAAAAGCCTTAAACACTGAAAATACATCCTGGCGAGGGTTTGCAATCTCTGATTGCTATTGTTTTTTAATGTATTTGATGGTGACTTTTTTATTTTCTGCTGAGGTGGTTTTGGAGGGTTGGACCTGTTGAACCCCAGATGTACTTTACTGAAATTTTTCCGATGCCCCAAAGTCTTGCCGATCTTTGTCCATCAAATGTACTGTACTCAGGACACGTCCTTCCCAAAATTGAATGTACTGTACTCCAATCTTCTGTCTGAATGATTCCGCATAGAATGGATTTCATGTTTTGTTTTATTATTCAATACTGTACAATTGCCTCCGCCACCAAAGGTATGTGGAGGTTATATTTAAATGTTGGCTCACATCAAATGTACTGTGTTGGCACAAAAGTGTTGGCACAGTTTGTCTGTGAGCGGGACGTCTCAAAAATTGTGGATGTATTTGGATGAAATTTGGTGGACAGGTTGGGTATGACAAAGACGAATTGATTAGATTTTCGTGAAGATCTGGATACTATAATTTCTAATGGCATAGCCCGTCTGGCAATGCCGTCAAGAACAGCGTTTGTCTGTCCCCATGTCCTCACAAATGTCTACCAATCAGAGCTGAGGATCTGGTCACATGACATGGGGACACGTTTAGTAACCATTACAGTTGCATATTTTACTAAGGAAATATATAATATGTGGAATGGTTTGGGTCCCAGCGGTTGTCTAAGGTATGTAGGAGGATTCAGAAATTCCTCAATAAAATTGTGATTTTGAAATGCGATCGACATGGACCTTGCTCCCGAATGTGGAAGTGAACCTGACGACGGTTCACTTGTTTAACGAGAACACCTGCCTACTACGGGAGTGGCAGGAAGGATCATTCCTCTTTGGGGTATATAGATTGCAATCGATCTATGGTCGGGTCTCAAGAACATTGGGTGTTTGTTCATTTACCAAGGTTCTTCTGGAGAGATCACCAAGTGGTTTAAGCATTCGAGCAAGCACTCCATTCAAAACTGTTAAGGAACGGCTGGCTTGGCAAGCGCTAGCTAGCAGCTTGGTTAAACACCGTTAAATGGTCTTCCGATCCGTTAAACAGCAGGAGCTAGTTTCAAAAGGTCACTACGAAAAACACCACGTTAGCGGCAGGAAGGGTCATGTTTACCCAACATTTGTGGGGTATATAGAGTACAGTAGATCTTCGCTCAGTTCTGTAAGTAAAATTTACCTCACGGATGTCGGGAATCCTCCAAATTTCTTTCATGTTATAAACAGCATTTGTGACTGTTAAAAAAAAGCTAATCATATGTGTTTGTGGTTTAAAATATTTTTACTTCCGGTAGTGGCCGTTGCTCCCACAAAAACGCCATGATAAGCTATTTATAAATATTGACGTTTGTTCAAGGAGGGAAAACCCCTTGAAGAGGTGGGATATTGTTATTAATATTGTTTTGTAATAACATTAATATTATGCTATATCGTTAGTTTTGTTATTAGAAACGGCCTTGGAAAAATGCCATGATAAAGCTAACTTAACATGGATATACACCTCAACACGTAAACCATTGACTGCAATGGTGGGGAAACCTGCTCTGGGGAGAAAACCCCCTTGGGGAGGGGGGGGGGGGAATGAATGCGCTACAAATTTCATTGTGTAATCCTAAGTCATCCTGTCAAGTTTGGTTGACATTGGATAAGTAACGACGGGGGAGGTGTCAGTCATATCGTAAGTCGTATCAGTCATAAAACCATCAGACAGACAGACAGATGCCAAATTGCATATTTTAGTAAGATAGCACAATACAATTGTGATTTGATGTTATATTTTGATATATTAACACCATGGTATTAATTTGTGATTGGAATGATGAATGATGCTGTTTGTAATGACATTTTTGAGAACCTGCTGTCAATTCTTGACATTTAACTGAAGGTGGCACAGGAATCTGGAATTTATTGGTTCATTTGACATTCTTTTTTTTTTTGGGGGGGGGGGGGGGGGCGAATCCAAGGCATTCACAAACTGGTTGTCCATGCCTGAAGTCAAAAACATTTAAAACTTGCATTATATGCCAACTGGTATCCCCACCCAGGTCATACTCTCCCCTCCAACTAAAGTATCAAACAAGCCCAGCTCCGCTGTTCTTAGATTTATATCAGTCTTGTTTTTAAGTAATTTTTCACCATTGAGAGATAGTGCCAAAAACGATGTATACAGCACGATGTCTCAAAAGGTTATGGACGGATTATGACAAAGCTTCTTGACGGGTGACATGGGTAGCTGACAAGAACTAGCCAAGTAGATTTTGCTTTGGGTTTGGGTCCAGATCCGGCCTATCGGTGGGATACAAAACGTAAACGGTTCAGCCTGGCGGAGGTCTGCTCTCTACCGTGTGCCGTTCTAGTTGTAATTGCAATTAAGATGTTGGCAAGGGTTAATTTCTGTGCACGTCGTTGAGGAAATAAAGGGTTAATATTTTTAGCCCACACAAAGGGTTTAACATTTGCTTTGGTGATGTTTGTTTTGTCTCCGTTCTGAAGTCGGTGCTTTGATTGGCGTCCCTTCCCTCGCTATCGCTTAAAATGCCGAGACTCTTGATTGGCCTTTATGGTCCATCATTTGGCTGTTGTATTTGCCATTTAATTGACGTTGACAAGGATGTAAACGTTTTTGTTTTTGTTCATGTTTTGTCTTTAATATAATTTATACTTTGGCTATTTCGAACAACTGCTCCTGCATTTGTTTGTGTTAACTTGTGAAACGTATTATCGACTCGAATGGAGCCCCATGTTTACACTATGCTTGCTAAGTGATGGAAGATGGGATGGATATGAGCTTGAACCGTCTTGGTTCAAAACTAATGTTTCTTTGACTTGACCAACGTTTATTCTGCGTTTGTGCTGCTGAATGTCGTGTACACCTTGTTTAACCTAATAAAAAGGTCCTGCACATCTGTGACCTAAATGAAGGTGCTGTTATGAGACTGCAGGTGAGATCGGCTGGAAATGCCCATATGACGATGTAGTCCTGCACGTGCTCCTGGTTTTGCACTGAATTCCTCGAAGTTTAAATCCTCCTTGTTTTGCATGTGTGTTTCGCTCTTCTCCTCACCAGGCCTTTTCATCTATTTACCAGATGGTCTAGGTGAATGAATGAATGAATGATCGTTTTAAGGCAATTTTCCCCGCAAGAGCGGGGGTTAGCCTTGCGGGCCCCATGACAATCATGGTTCCCTGTTTGAGGCAATGTTTTTATGGCCGGGTGCCCTTCCCGATGCCAACCCTTGGTCGCCTCTTACGATGCGCAGGGATACGGTGTACCTATTCTAAACCGGGGTACACACCGGGAAGGTGTCTCACCGGTACTCACCGGGTCTAGGTGAGTGAAGTAAACGAAAGCACATGCGGATAATACTACCAAGCTATCGATACTGAGCACACGGCAGCCCAAGGTAGTGGACCGAAGTGCATTTGAAGGGGTGGGTGCATCGCTGTGATGACCCATGTGATGGTGGGTGGAAAGGTCAATGTTCCTTCATCCTTTGTTTAACATCTGTTCGACCTGGAACAAGCTGCAAATGTTCTCGCTCTGTTGTCTCGAACCTTGTTTCCTCAGGGAATGGGATACCACGTGACCTGCATATGTGTTGCCAGTGTTCAGCACTGTCCATCTTTAGTAGATCCGCCTGTTCATGAGAACCTGTTGTGGAGGCCAAACCTCCCCGAAAGGCTTTTCCAGAGTTTATAAATGCGATACTAAATGGGGAAATAAAAATTCTCTACCTTCGTGAGCATTAATTATATGTTTATTCCCCTTGCGCTCGAGTCCTGTGAGACTTCCTCGATCACGACCAGAAATGCATCGACGTTTTGATTTCACTCACCTTTCACACTGCAATTTCGTTTTCCTTGAGCAAGTGAATGAAAATGGATTAATTTTGTCATTCAGCAGGATGATCCGCCATGCAGTTGTGGTATGGCGTTCCTTCACACATGGGGTGCTGGAGCGAGATATTCCTGACATTAAAAGAGGGTGGCCTCGGGACGGGGCTCATTATACCTGTCCTCCGCGAAGCGCTGCTCGTCCCGGTCGTCTGGCGCAGCCACTTTTGAGAGGCGTTCGAACCATCTTCTGGCTGTTTTGAGCTGAGCTGCTATTAATGGAGCTTTGCATGAGGCCGCTGGTGTAAATATTTCAATTTTGCTCAGTTAGTGAGCAACCTATTTTAATAATTTTTGTTTCTGTAGCGAGGTCTAGTATAATATATACAAAAACCTAAAATGTACTTTTTAGTCGTTAGCGATAACTGGTATTACCGTTCCAACCTTTAATTATTTGCACCTTCTTGTGGGTTCAGCCAGGGTCAAGCCTTTTGAGAACCAGCTACTCAGGCCTGACGTCCGACTGAAGCTGGTAGAAATGTGTAATTTGTTCAGTGTGCCACCAGCGATGTGCTTGCTCATTGCGAAGGACACCGCGGGATCCTTAACATCCATCACCTAATGCTGGCTGACGGGACACCCAGTTTAACATCCATCCGAGGAATGAGGCAAACATTGATTTATCGTCCTGCCTGTGAAACGCTACAAGATGGCAGTTTATAGCTGGGCCGCGATTCAAACCCAGGCTAGACAGCTCAGAACAATGGATGGAATGTGCATGCCATCTGTGGCAGTATGCTAACCACAGCAGGCAGCTGACATTTCGGGCGTCAACTGCTCCATTGATGTTATGGTGTGAACACTAACAGGTGTAATCGAGACTACACAAACCAAACAAAAATTTGTTTTAAAGAGGAAGGGCAAAGGATAGCTTAGAGCTTTTTGCATTGCAGAAGGATGTGGAGCCGGTGGACGACTCTGCCCTCTGTTCCGTCCGTGTGCCGGCTCATCTCGTTGGGAGCCTGTTCTCTCGACTCTATTTGATCGCTTAATTGCTTGCTTTCACTACTCGTTCACACTGAGCTTACCATCTGATAAATCCAAGGACTCGGATGGAGCTACTGGTTTCTGAGTACACGAATAATGGGAACAATTCTTCACTTCCCCTCACTTGTCGTGTCTAAATCTTGTATACAGTCAATGGCATGTATTTCGTGCCGGCAAAGTTCAATTATTTGGGGGTAGTGAGCAAAATCTGACTCTGCCCTTTATTTATTTCTCTTTAAGAGTGATCTTGGATTCATAGAGGGGCTTGAACATAAATTGATGCAGGCTCGACATTATTAAACATACAATTTACCTTCACAGCAATAAGGTTGAGTGGACAAGAGGCAAATTGGATTTTGACTTTCGGTCTGCCACATCAGCTGATGTGTATATATAGATTTATTTGATTATTTTAAAATATATATATACTGTATATAGATTTTTTTTGATTTTTAAAAATATATATATATATATTTTTTGGATTATTTTTAAAAATATATATATATAGATTTTGTTTTGATTTAAAATATATATATATATTTTTTTTTTGATTTTTTTTTTTTAAAATAGAAATATAGATTCTTTTCATTTTTTTTTTTTAATATACAGACTTGGCATTTAATATGGAATTATTTTTTTTCCTTGACTTGGGTTTACTTTCTGAACTCAGTATATCAATCTGGTGAGTTTCTTTTACCCTTCGGTGATGTCTTTGTTGAAAGAACCATGTCACTGATTGTCTTTCGCAGCAAGAAGTCAATAACAGGATTATATCACAGGTGGCGTGACAAAATGTAAGGACAGGTACATTTGACGACTGGCTTCACAATCGGGTATATAAGGGTTGTTGCGTTCTGTATTAGTGGAAAACAACTGCTGCACGTCTACAAAAGTTATTGCCGCTTCCTCTGGAGATGGTCCGTCAACTTGACAATGCTGTTTGTCATAGAGTGGTGGCTTTACAAAATTTTGGCATGAAACAGCGTGCTATTGCTCGGCAGTATGGCATCACTCAAGGTCAGGTGTCAAAGATCCTGAAACGAAATGCTCAGAGGGGTGTCCCGACTCCAATACCGAGGCCAGGACGTCCACGCAGAACCACAAGGAGAGATGATCGCCAGCTGCACCGGTTAGTCTGCAATGGCCGTACCAAGTCAGCTAATCGGCTTAGGGCTGAGTGGCAGCAACTGACAAATGTGCCTGTATCCAGAAGGCTAGTAAACCAACGACTGGTTCAAGCAGGCTATCGTGGCAGGTGTTCCATGAGAAAGCCACGCTTGACCAGACAACACAGCCAGTGCCGATTGCAGTGGGCCAGAGAGCACCGTCAATGGCAGCCAGGACACTGGAATCATGTGACCTTCAGTGACGAGTCTAGATTGCTGGTCTATCGTCAAGATGGCCGCATCCGAGTGCGCAGACAAGTGCATGAAGCCCACAACGAAGATTGTATAGTGCCAAGAGTCCAAGCTGGAGGTGGTGGGGTGACAGTTTGGGCTGCTTTTCATGCAGGGGGCAAAACTGACCTGGTTGTTCTGAATGGAAACCTGAACCAGTTTGAACTAATGTACTAATGTACAGGGCCATGTACAGTTTGGCTAATGTACAGGGCCATTCTGGAAGAAACATTGCTTCCATTTGCTCGTGCAGCCTTTCGAGGAAACTGTCTTCCAAGATGACAATGCACGACCTCATCGTGCTCGCATGATCCAACACTTTCTTGCTGACCGTGGTGTAGGGTATATGGAGTGGCCTTCCATGTCTCCGGATATGAATCCGATAGAGAACTTGTGGGCAGAATTAACGCATCAAATTGACAACTTGGACCAGCAGCCTGCCTCTGTGTCTGAATTGCAGCAGGCTATTGTCACTGCATGGCAAGCGATTCCTGGCCAAACCTTGGCAAATCTCGTGAGCAGCATGCCTCGACGTGTACGTGCTCTCCTGAATGCTCGTGGGGGTTACACGAAGTACTGAACTGTAATTTTACTGTCCGTAATCCCAGTCATAATTTAGGTTTTGTTTTTGTTGAAAAAAAATTTGGCTAATGTGCAAAATAGATATTTCTGGAAAACGTACAGAAGTTTAACACAGTACTGTCTGTGAATTGAGTTCGATATCAATTTACATAACTTTCAAGGATCAATTTATTTGCTTTGAAATGTCAAATGTGGTTTTTGTTTCCTTTAAAGGTCACATTAACAAAACCTAGAATAATTTCAGCATAATTCCAATGAACTTTTGGTTCTAAGTCATCTTGAAAAGTAAGTTCAGCCCCACAAAAAATATTCCATATTAAATGCCAAGTCTGTATATATGGATTTTTTTTGATTATTTTTTAAAATTATATATATAGATTTTTATTTTTATTTTTATTTTTATTTTTGTTTTGGGGGAGGGGAAACAGACGAGGCTCGTGAAAGAGCTAACATTTATCAAACAAACAAATCAGACAAGCAAACAAAGTATATAAAAAGGGGAGAGGTTGATAAGATGGCGAGAAAAGGGGAGGAAGCACACAAACATAACATTTGAGAGCAGGGACATCGGGAGATATGTGGGAGGGAGAGGGCTTGGGGGGAGGCAGGATAGGTATAAAACGCAAGGACACCAAGGACTTCCAGGAAAGAAGTTGGGATTTCAAAAAAGTGGATTTGGGGTGAAATTAGCGGGGGTAGAAAAGATCAAGGTTTTGGATTGGGGAAGATGAGAGATGGTGGTGAACTGCTGTTTTAAAGACCTGGAGGGAGTAGTGGGATTGAAGAGAGTGAGGGAGTTTGTTCCAGAGGTGGGAGAAAAGAGAAAAGAGGAATGAAGGAGTGAAGGTGAGCAGAGAGTCTTGAGTTTGGCAGTTTAACCATAAGAGGGTTGCAGGCAGATCTTGTGCGACCTGTAGGAATATTTGGGGGACAGAGCCCAGAGAGAGCTGGGGGAGCAAGGCCGGAGAGGAGTCGGTAGAAGACGGAAAGACCACCAACCTGCCTGCGGTGAGTAAGTGAAAGGCCCTCGGAGATGGCGTCATCGCGGGAGATTCCAATGATTCTGAACGCTTTGGTTTCAACAGCGTGAAGGCGAGCTAGGTGTGAGGCAGGAGCACCAGCCCAGAGAGGAGAGCAGTACTCCATTGAGCTGCGGATGAAAGCCTTGTATGTGGTGAGGAGCTCAGGTGTGCCAAGGAAGGACTTCGCACGACGGAGGATGCCCAGACTGGCTTTGGAGGCCAGCTTGGAAATGTGGTTTTCCCAGGAAAGATCATGGCAGATAGTGAGACCCAAAAGCTTGAGTGACAGAACTTCTTGGAGAGGATTAATCAGAAAGTAGATGGGAGGGTTGTCCAGTCGGTCTTTTCGGAGAGACATCGTAAGAGTGTGAGATTTGTCAGGATTAAAAGACATGTTCCACTTGTTTGCCCAGTCTGTGATTTTGTCCAGGTCTGCAGAGAGTGAGGAGGCTGCAGACTGCCGATCTGAGGGATGAGGAATGTAGCGGCAGAGAGTGGAGTCATCAGCAAAGAGATAGAGAGGATTTTCAAGAGAGTCAGAGAGATCATTGATGAAGACCAGAAAAAGCACAGGGCCCAGAACACTGCCTTGGGGAACTCCAGCCTGAACAGGAAGAGGAGATGAGAGAAACCCATTCAGGGCCACACGTTGACTACGACTAGAGAGGAAGTCCGCCAGCCATGCGTGGAGATTTCCATGGATACCAAAGGAGGAAAGTTTGGTGAGCCGAGCGGGGTGCCAGACTGTATCGAAGGCACGTGATATGTCGAGGGAGACAGCTCTAATTTCCTGTTTGTCATTGAGGACCTCCATCCATTGTTGAGACAGCAGAAGCAGCATGTCCAGAGCAGTGACCTGGTCTGAAACCAAATTGATGATCAGAGATCAAGCCATTGGAGCCATATTGATATATTTTTAATATATATATATATAGATTTTCTTGATTTTTTTTTCTTTTTTAATATATACTAGCAGAAGTACCCGGCATTGCCGGGAGGGGAGGGGAACGGGGGGGAGGGGAGGGGAACGGGGGGGAGGGGAGGGGAACGGGGGGGGAGCGGAGAAGAGTGGGAGGGGGGAGAAGGGGGGAGGAGGGGGAAGGGGGGAGGGGATGGGGGGCGGAGGGGGGAGGGGATGGGGGGGGGAGGGGATGGGGGGAGGGGGGAGAGGCGGGAGGGAAGAGGGAAGAGGAGGGGGTGGGAGGGGGGAGGGGGAGGGGGTGGGAGGGGGGAGGGGGTGGGACCCGGCAGAAGTACCCGGCATTGCTGGAGGGGGAGGGGAAAGGGGGGAGGGGGTGGGAGGGGGAGGGGGTGGGACCCGGCAGAAGTACCCGGCATTGCTGGGTGGGGAGGGGGGAGGGGAAAGGGGGGGGAGGGGAGGGGAGAAGGGGAGGGGGTAGGGTGGAGGGGGAAAAGGGAGGGGGTAGGGTGGAGGGGGAAAAGGGAGGGGAGGTGGAGGGGGAAAAGGGAGGGGAGGGGGAGGGGGAAAGGGGAGGGGGAGGGGGAAAAGGGAGGGGGAGGGGGAAAAGGGAGGGGAGGGGGAAAAGGGAGGGGAGGGGGAGGGGGAAAAGGGAGGGGAGGGGGAAAAGGGAGGGGAGGGGGAGGGGGAAAAGGGAGGGGAGGGGGAAAGGGAGAGGAGGGGGAGGGGGAAAAGGGAGGGGAGGGGGAGGGGGAAAAGGGAGGGGAGGGGGGAAAAGGGAGGGGAGGGGGAAAAGGGAGGGGAGGGGGAGGGGGAAAAGGGAGGGGAGGGGGAAAAGGGAGGGGAGGGGGAAAAGGGAGGGGAGGGGGAGGGGGAGGGGGAAAAGGGAGGGGAGGGGGAGGGGGAGGGGGAAAAGGGAGGGGAGGGGAAAAGGGAAGGGAGGGGGAGGGGGAAAAGGGAGGGGAGGGGGAGGGGGAAAAGGGAGGGGAGGGGGAGGGGGAAAAGGGAGGGGAGGGGGAAAAGGGAGGGGAGAGGGAGGGGGGAGAGGGAGGGGGGAGAGGGAGGGGAGGGGGAAAGGGAGGGGAGGGGGAGGGGGAAAGGGAGGGGAGGGGGAGGGGGGAGGGGAGGGGGGAGGGGGGAGAGGGAGGGGAGGGGGAAAGGGAGGGGAGGGGGAGGGGGCAAAAGGGGGGAAAGGGAGGGGAGGGGGGAAGGGAGGGGAGGGGGAAAAGGGAGGGGGAGGGGGAGGCGGAAAAGGGTGGGGAGGGGGAGGGGGGAGGTGGAAAAGGGAGGGGAGGGGGAGGCGGAAAAGGGAGGGGAGGGGGAGGCGGAAAAGGGTGGGGAGGGGGAGGCGGAAAAGGGAGGGGAGGGGGAGGCAGAAAAGGGAGGGGGAGGGGAGAAGGGGAGAGGTAGGGTGGAGGGGGAAGGGGGAGGGAAGGGGATGGCCAGTCAACAACGATGTTGCAGTTCTCATGGTCGGAGAGCAGCACAACAATCGGACATAGTCCTGCATATTCGCAACAGCACGAAGCAGATTTTGGAGACTCACCGATCCTGTGACGTCCTCCAGTACCGGCGTTGCCGGGCGGGGGAAGGGAGACCCGTACATTCCCAACCCGTACATTCGCCCTCTCGACTCAAGCTCACTCGGACAAAAGCCTCGCACAAATTACACCGCAAAGGCCCAATGGTCATGTCTATGCCACGAATCACGGGCGCACTGAATTGAAAATATATAGAACGCTCATACTCCGTGAAAAGTGAAGCCGCCGTGTCGCCATCTTGGTCAGCACGACTCGACCAACTCGCCTCGTGGATCTCGTTTTGTGTGGCAAGAAACTGCTCCAATCGGTTACGGAAGGGTTGTGGAAAGACGTTTCACAGCTGTTTCAAAGACGTCTTTAATTCATATCGCACAAAATCGATACAAAACACGATCGCATAAAAGGTGAAGAAGTGAAGTGAAGTGAAGAAGACGTAACCAATTGGTTACGGAAGGGTTGTGGAAAGACGTTTCACAGCTGTTTCAAAGACGTCTTTAATTCATATCGCACAAAATCGATACAAAACACGATCGCATAAAAGGTGAAGTGACGTGTGACGGGATGGAACATCACGTGATCGCTCTGAGCGAATCAGTCTGGCGGCGGGAATGGAACATCACGTGATCGCTCTGAGCGAATCAGCGAGCTGCTCTGGAACCGGCTGAGATTAGCGGGTACTTCGCTGAAATGCGCTGAGGTAAATATGAATAAAAAATATGGATCGTCAAATATTTTGAGTTCGGCCATGTTCGTCGCACGCTCAATGGCCATGGCCATGTCTATGTCAAATATCAAGCACGTAAGCCTCTCCGTTTAGGAGTCTATCGGTAACATTACACACACACACACACACACACACACACACACACACACACACACACACACACACACACACACACTGTTTTATATATCGATATATATATATATATTTATTTATTTATTTTTTTTCCAACTGGTATATCATTCTTCTGATATCCCTTTTATATGCACACTGACAGTGTTTGACCTTGAAGATTGACATTCTTTTTATTGAAATAGTCAGCTGTTCTTCTGCGGAACATTCTACACGAGTGAGGCATTTTCATTGTACTGTGAAGCAAAAATAAATATCAAAATTGCTCAACATAGCCACAAAACTTAGTTGATGTACAATGAGAAAGCATCACTCATGTTTTTCCTGCAGAAAATCTTCCATTTAGAGCTGTAGATCCTTGGATCGGAATGTTATCCCAACCTGTTTTGTTTGAAAGAATGCTGTTCATGGATATGTGGGATGTGTCCTTGAGTGTTGGCAAATTTTGATGCCGTTTTGGCCATCTTTTAGTCTCTTTTGGAATCGTGTTTGCTTGTGAAATGTGGCTACGTGAAGCCTTAGATGATTGGTGGCTGGCCGATGAGGTGTGTGCGCCGTGTTGACATTCTGTCGAGAATCTACCACCATCTGCATTGGCATTTTATGAATTTGTTCTTTCAACTTGGTGTTTGGCAGGTCTCAAACCCAAGAATGTTCCTTGGAGTTTTTATTTTTATAATTCTTCTTTTTGGCTTTTGCTGAGTTTTGTTTTATTTTATTTTTTCCTCCCCATATATGCCAAGGGTGCTGTTTGTTAGATTTTGCTTGTGAATTTTATTTTTAACTAATTTTGTTTTTCCATTATTGCAGTTATTATTGGAATTGTGAGCATTTGTCGGTTGGTGGAGCTTGCTGTGCTGTGTACCCTTGCTTTGTTTATTTATTTTATTCTGAAGTGGTGTTGTCAGCTCTGTATAGTGTTTTGCAAGTATGACACCAACACTCAAACTTCACCAGACTCCATTGGCATATAAGCGGATGGGCTTGCATAGACCACCTGCAGGTTTCAAAATTCTTAAAATGATTTCAAAAGACGCTTTCCATCTGGTTGCAGGGCGCGAGGCCTGGAGTTCGACGTCACAATGTGGTCAAACGCATCGACAGCAACAATGAGAACTCCGTGCCCAGAGACTTTGACATCATGGACAACAGCAACAATTTGCCCGGCCGCCCGTACAAAATGGGTGTCGGAGCACATTTTGATGACGGTCGCTTCCTTCCCCCCTCGATATTTGAAGTCGCTAGCAGCAGGAGTGCCGCTGCCGAAACGTGGCCAGTTATAAGGCTGCACAGGCAGGGGGATGTCGGACAAAGACTCAAAGATGTTGAGGATTTAGGCTTCAATGCTCGATGTGAGATCACTGGCAAGGAGGCGCTGTCTGCATTGGGACGAGCTCGATCCGTGCAGTGCAAGCAGCGAATTGCTGATGTTGTTTGTCTACACCAAGAGGGCAGACTCATGCCTAAAGTGTTACCTCGCTTCTGCCAGTTTGAAGGTCAGTATGCTTAATAAAGGACACATTTACATTTTAGTTTGTTTCACCTGAGCATAAACTTTACTTTAAAAAAAATTATTATTCCTGTTTGACTTAATTTGAAGGATGCTCTTTAGTGTTGAAGGATGTTGAGATGCATGTTGAGAGTTTGAGGATAATGGGAAAAGGAGCTTGTCAGAATAAGGGTAGTTTAAAGAATATTGTGGTTACGCGCAGGTAAGGTAGTGCATTTATCATGTGACTATCTTTGCTTGGATGGAAGAGGTGGCACATTGTTTGAGGCAAGGTAAAAGCGAATGCATTGTGGACTTTGACAAATGTTTTGGTTTTGACTCTCCACCAAGCTGGGTTATCCTTATTGGCAACACGTGACTTTTGAAATGACTTGTGCGTGTGCTGCTGCGATCTCCACTCGTGGGTGGGTTTGAGGAAGTGGAACGGATGTACCAGGTCTCAAACTATCCACATCCTTGTCATTCTGTTTCAAAACTGTATTATACACTCTCTCATAGTCGCACTCATGTATACCCTAATACTGGTGTGGAATACATATAATCGGTGTATCCTTAAAATTATTAATAAATAAACCTGGAGGATTTATGAGATGCATGTAAGTCAGTCATGATGTAATATTACATTCAGGAAACTCGTAAGTTCACACTTCACAGCTTCTGTAATTGTCTAAAGAGGAAACGAGATTGAGTTTCAGTGTGCTCGGACATCAAGCGTGTTTGCATTGCAAATACCAACAATTGGCTTGTTCTGCTCATGTCAAAAGAGAAGCTGATGGAAAACGTGAAAGATGAGGAAGTTGTTGTGGTAGGAGGAGACCTAAATGGACATGTGGGAAGGAGTATGGACGGTTTTGAGGGAGTTAATGGAGGGTTACGGATATGGTGTGAGGAATGGAGAAGGTGAAAGGATTTTGGAGTTTGCTGATTTAGCTGGTTTGTTGATTTGTAATACTCAGTTCCAGAAAGAGGATAAAAAGCTTGTTACATACACGCCAGGTGGGTCAACGACAACAGTTGACGACCTGATGGTGTGTAGGCGAGATAGGGGGCACCTCTGGGACACAAAGGTGATTCCGGAGGAAGAGGCTGTTTCACAGCACCACTTGGTTGTCTGCAACATAAGGGTGAATGGTGCGAGGAGAGCTCAGCGGGTGAAGTACCAACCGAAAATGAAGGTGTGGCAGTTGAAAGAGGTGACGGTGAGGGAGGCATTAATTGAGAGGATGATGTGGTTGAGTTTGAAAGTGGTTGGAAGTCAATGAAAGATGGTCTGTTGGGAGCCGTTGGTGAGGTATGTGGATGGACAAAAGGACCACCGAGGCACTCGGAAACATGGTGGTGGGATGATGAAGTTGGAAAGGACTGAAGAGAAGAGGAAGAAGTTCAAGCAGTGGCAGAAGGCGAAGTGTAAGGGGGCAGAAAAGGCAGAACATTAAAGTTATAAGGCAGCCAAGAAGGCTGCAAAGAAAGAGGTAGCAAAGGCACAGGAGGCATGTAGGAAAATGTTCGGAGAACGCTTGGATTCGGAAGAGGGTCAGAGAGCGGTATTCAGGATTGCAAAGCAGATCGTGAAAGGTGTGATGTGATGGGGGTGAGTTGCTTGAAGGATGAAGTGGGACAAATTGTTGTGGACCCAGATGGAATTAAAGGAAGATGGAAGAGATACACAACTCACAATAAGTTAGGGATATTGGCAGGTTCTTCGGTGTGGTTGATTTTGTGTATTAATTATGTTGAAAAAGGTTGTTGGTCCTAATTCTATCAAAGCCATCAAAAGTATTCACTTTATAGCAGCCATCAAAGGCCGCAATAAAGTGAATACTGGGACCTGTGGTCAGGTTGTGCTGTCACTGTCCCATAGGCAAAAGGGTAATCACCATGGAGGCCAATAACTTCAATGTCCAATACGTCCTGAAACTACTGCTGGAAAAGCACACCCAGCTGAGCAGTGCAGGGCAATCCCTCCTGGGCAGCACTGGGTAGCACTCCAACCTTGGTAGGGGGAGAACATGAGCAGATACCGTTAACAACTACATGCTGACTACGGGAGTGGAGGAAGTTTGTGATCCATGAGGTGTAGCCTTGCATGCCATAACCAGTTTGGAGAGCAAGGCAGGGTGCTTGACTGCATCAAAAGCTTGAGGTGTTACCCAGATCTCATGTCTGAGATCCAGGGCCTCCATCCATTGTTGGGAGAGCAACATGTCCAGGATACCGTGACCGGTTCTGAAACCGAACTGTAATCTAAGATACGGCCGTTGGAGAAATGGGAGTATATTATGGAAGAGGTAGACAAATGAGTCATGCAAATCTATGATATTCGTCTAATTCACCCCACCTCTCACCCCGCGCTCCCCAGGATCCTGGAAGAGCAAATAAGGCTGACACTGGAACAAAATTAGACAGCTGAAGTCGGTTTGCCAGAATTTGCATTGATTTGTAACCCAAAAAGTTGAGCAAATACTGCATGTTTAATTGTTGTGGGTTATTGGTTTGTGTACTGCTGCAAATTAAATTGCAGTTATTAGTCCCCTACCGGTGTACACCAGAGGGGACTATAGGTTTGCACGCTGTCCCTCCGTCCGTCAGTCCGTCACGCAAAGAACAGTTTTCAGGACTTTTTTTCTAAACGCTTAATGCTAATGATTTCAAACTTGGTACATGGTTTCCTCATGATAAGTTACAGATAAAGTTCGAACTTCACAACGTTTCTATAATTTTTAACAAAGTTATGGCACTTTGAGCTTTGGTAATTCTGATAATTCTGATGATCCTTAACTCGGTGCCATTTTAAGTTTTAATTTCCTTTAAAAACCAATTTCTCTGCAATAATTGGACCGATTGAGATAAAAAATTTCACCATATGATGGACTCGGTCTGTAGTATATTTTAATGGTAATTAGGACGTCACAGGTCATGTGGTTCGGTCGCCATATTGTTTTTCGTGAAAACACGAAAACCCCTTTTTCTCTGCAACGGTTGAACAGATCGAGGCCAAACTTTGCAGGCAGAATCGCATACCCATGACGAACAAAAAAGTCAGCGAGCATGACGTCATGTCATGGTTTCAGAGTTATGACGTTTTTCAGCATGAACCTTTAAAACCGAGCTCCTCTCCTTTTTGATCCAATCGAGGGTAAACTTCACAAATCTGTGCAGCATGTCAGTCTACTAAAATGTCCTTTTGGAATTTGCGATAGGGCACGTGGTTTGGCAGATATCGTTAATTAAACGAAAAAAAAAAAATTTTTAAATTGATATCTCTTGAATCGCTAGTACCTCAGACTGAGTTGGTAATTATATAATTCACACAGTGCAATACGTGCAGGCTGCTCCACGGAGCGACCTTGGGGGCTTATCAACGAGGCGAGGCGTGACACGCGTGTCTCAGCATACCTCAGATCAAGTTTGAAAACCAGCATCAACCATGCATAAATTTGCATATTCGATCATTTTTGACAAAGTTATGGCACTTTGAACTTTGGTAGGGGACATGTATTGCAGCGCAATACTCAGAATGCTTGTTCATTTAGCAGAAGCTCCAGAAATCCTGCCATCATGCGTTAATGAACTAGGATGATATGTGCTCCTGATTTTGCTGATGTATTATTAACGTGTGTTCTGCCTCTTATTGCTCGTCTCGGTACTCGCTTATCAAACCAGGAACAGATTGTGTTGTGCAAGATCTTGATATCACTTTGTGGTTTGATGCTGCTGCTAAAGTGTCATCTCATCAATGCTAAAAGGTTGATGTTAAATAAATACCAGGCCTGTGCAAGGTTGTGAAATTTAATTGCCATTTCCGTAATCCTTTAGTGTTTTTTTTCAATGTTCCTTGGACAATCTCAAATATAGCCGTTGAGCTTGGCTCAAAGTAGTCAAATAGCCAATGTACTATGAAGCGGTTGGTTTACCAGTTTTGCAATAAGGACTGTGCCGTACGAGGTTTATGGATGTGATGTCCAGCAGTGACCCCAAACACGGCTGGTTCTCTCACACCGCAGGCAAGGTGATGCAGAGTGTGCAATGGAGCGAGGACGCGTCTCAGACTTTGGTACCCGGCGAGCAGCCTGTGCGCATTGCCTTCATGCTGGTGGTGCACGGCCGTGCAGCTCGCCAGCTATCCCGCCTTCTGAAAGCCATTTACCATCGGGATCACTTTTACTACATCCATGTGGATGAGGTGACCAATTTTCTTGGGCTTCTAATTGTTAACCAAAATGCATACATCTCCAAGGTGGTGGAGCATCCAGATGGCTTGTCTGTTGCCTGACTCTTTTTTTTTTTTTTTTGGTGATTAAAGTGGGAATTGGAAGGCCGCTTTTCCATTTAAATGAAGCTAAGGGACGTTTCCCATGTTTTTGCTCTAAGCTTTGAGAACATATTTGAAATCAAATTTTTATTTTATATATTTTTAAAAATTTCTTTTTAATTATAATATATAAATAAAAATTTACATTTTTTTATATACTTGATGTTTTTTATTTTATACTTTTATTTTTATGCTTTTTTCTTTGTTGTTTTCATGGTTATGTTTTTACCCCTGTTGTCTGTCCGTTTGTGAACAAGATATTTCAAAAAGTTGTAGACCGATTCGGACTAAATTTGGCAGAGGTAGCATATGTGACAAGGACGAAATGATTAGATTTTGGTGACTATTCGGATCTGGCTAGTATTATTATTATTATTATGAATATATATACGTATATATATATATATTTTTTAAGTGACTTTACCATTGGGAGATCGGGACAAAAACGATACATAGCAGGATATCTCAAAGTTGTGTGTGGTGTGTAATCGATTCGATTTTGGTGAAGATGTGGATTCGGATATGAGAATTATTTAATTTTTAAGTGATTCTTCACCATTAAGTGATTGGGCTAAAACCACATATCGCATGATATCTCCAAGTTATGGATGGGTTTGGACAAAACTTGGTGGACAGGTTGTGTTGATTGTGGACAAGGACACTTGGGGGAGGTTGTGGACAAGGAAGAATTGATTCAATTTTGGTGAAGATCTGGATCCGGCTGGTAGAATTTTTTAAGTGGTTCTTCACCATTGGGAGATCGGGCCAAAAACGATACAAAGCAGGATATCTCAGTTGTGGATGGATGATTTTGATTAAATGTGAGTCTGTTTTGTGATTGTCTGGTCTGCTCTGGGATTAAAAGTAAACCACCTGTCAGAAGTATGCTCTTTGAGTGTTGAGTGCTGTTCTAGTTTTCATTATACTTTTGAAAAAAAAGAATAATAATAATTATACTTCACAACCATTCTTTTAAATACTTTATTTTTTATTTTTTACTATTATACATACTTTTTAAAATACTTTTTTATACCATTTTTTATACTTTTTTATCCTATCTTTACCGAGTTTGTGTTTATTTCGACTTGATCAATAAATTTTTGGTTAAAAATAAAATTTTATCTTTGCAGTAAAAAGTGTTTGTAATTTAATGTCAGAGTGAAACAATTTTTCTGACCTTTGAATTTAGGAATTGGTGTCCTCGACCTGGTGTTTTGTCGATTCTTTAAAAAAATTGCTCAGTTTTTGGATTAGAAAAATCTTTTTTTCTGAAATTGCTTTTTTGATGGTGACAGTGGGCAACGTCACTTTCAATCATGATGCTCTGCGGTGGAAATATTGGTGTCGAGTAAATTGCTTGATGAAGTTATCTTGGGTGTTCATGCCTCAACCAAGACTTGCTTTGATGTTTCTCTTCCACTTTTATTCATTTGGAATCTTTATACCTGCTTTATTGTCTGTGTAAAAAAAACAAAAAAAAACATGTAATTAGGTCTTTAGTTGTGATGGGAACAAACGTATGTAGTTTTCACTTGGAAGAGATACTTCTTCATAAGCTTTATCCTTCCATTCATCCCTGCTTTCCTCATGCCAGCGCTCAAGTTACCTGCACCGGGAGGTGCAGCGTATGGCGTCGGGGTACGGGAATGTAAGAGTGGCGCCATGGCTCATGTCCACAATCTGGGGAGGAGCGAGTTTGCTTACCATGTATCTACGCTGCATGTCTGACTTGTTGGCAATGAAAGACTGGTCTTGGGATTTCTTTATCAATCTCAGTGCCACAGACTACCCCATACGGTAGGCAAATGCTCTGCTATTTTAGGATTCTGCTGCATTTTGCACTAGAGTTGGTTATTGAGCACCTTCTAATTGATGAAAGAATTTGATGTGGAAACAACTAAATGTGGAAACAAATGTAATTTTTTATTTTTTTCAAATAGTCATGTTTTAAAAAAATGTGCTGTTCTACCTCCCCTGCCCCCTTCAGCACGAATGAACAACTTGTGGCTTTCCTTTCCCAGTATCGTGACAAGAACTTCCTCAAGTCTCACGGAAGAGACAATAACAGGTTTTGTGCAGTCGTACGTTAAATAAACATATAACCAAAAACTGCATTACATGACATGAAGCAACCATTACTGTTCCTAATGGTGCATGTAACCAAATACTGTTTGCAAGCACATCAGAATTGCATGTACAAAATGAGACTAAATTTCTGAACCTGCGCAACGTGTGGCTCGCACTGTGCAGAAATTCCAACGTGCCTTTCTCAAACTGCAAATGAGTGAGAATTTGTCTACAATTTTGATTTATATTATAATAGGTATCATATTTGGGGGCAATGTTTGGTGAGCGTTGGTTTATCGACTTTGAAAAAATTGCAATGATTTGGCACCTGGGTGTTTGGTTTACAAAACAGGGTCATCTGTTCTGTTTATCAGACTTCGCAATCTGCTTTTTTTTTGAATTTCCTCGTTTGTCAAAGTTCATACTTTATTCGTCCCCTACTGGTTTCATTGGAGAAGACTGGCTTTGCTGTCCTGGCTGTCCTTTTGTCCATCCCACCTGTGGTGTTCTTGACTTTTTTTTTTCTTTTCTTTTTTCTCGTACCCTTTAACATATTTAACTGAAACTTGGTACATGGCTTTATTAGGATAAGTTACAGAACAAGTTTGAGTTTTGGGTTGTTTCACAAATTTTCCACGGATATTTGCCCTTCTTGGACTGAGGAAATATTACATGCACTACATGGCCAAAAGTATGTGGACACCCCTTCTAATTAGCTGCTTCAGCCACACCCATTGCTGACGGGTACAGTATATATAATCAAGCACACAGCCATGCAATCTCCATAGACAAACATTTGCAGTCAAATGGGCCGTACTGAAGAGCACAGTGACTTTCAACGTGGCACCGTCATGGGATGCCACCTTTCCAACAAGTCAGTTTGTCAAATTTCTGCCCTGCTAGAGCTGCCCCGGTCAACTAAGTGCTGTTGTGAAATGGAAACGTCTCGGAGCAACAACAGCTCAGCCGCGAAGTGGTGAGCCACACAAGCTCACAGAATGGGACCGCCGAGTGCTGAAGCGCGTAGCACATAAAAATCGGCTGTCTTCAGTTGCAACACTCTACCAAGTTCCAAACTGCCGCTGGAAGCAACGTCAGCACAACAACTGTTTGTCGGGAGCTTCATGAAATGGATTTCCATGGCCGAGCAGCCTCACACAAACATAAGATCACCGCAATGCTAAGCGTTGGCTGGAGTGGTGTAAAGCTCGCCGCCATTGGTCTCTGGAGCAGTGGAAACTCTGGGGCTGTTTTTCATAATGGAATAATTGTCTGGGGCTGTTTGTCATGGTTCGGGCTAGGCCCCTTAGTTCCAGAGAAGGGAAATCTTAATGCTACAGCATCCATTGACATTCTAGACGATTGTGTGCTTCCAACTTTGTGGCAACAGTTTGGGGAAGGCCCTTTCCTTTTTCAGCATGACAATGCCCCCGTGCACAAAGCGAAGTCCATACAGAAATGGTTTGTCGAGATCGGTGTGGAAGAACTTGACTGGCCTGCACAGAGCCCTGAACTCAACCCCATCAAACACCTTTGGGATGAATTGGAACGCCGACTGCGACCCAGGCCTAATCGCCCAACATCAGTGCCCGACCTCAATAATGCTCTTGTGGCTGAATGGAACCAAATCCCCGCAGAAATGCTCCAACATCTATTGGAAAGCCTTCCCAGAAGAGTGGAGGCTATTATAGCTGCAAGGGGGGGGGGGGGCAGAGGGCGAAGCAACTCTATATTAATGCCCATAATTTTGGAATGAGATGTTTGATGAGCACATACAGGTGTGATGTTCGGGTGTCCACATACTTTTGGCTTTGTAGTGTATTATACATGGGTCAGTTTTCCAGACTTTTTCCCCTTACTCTTTAACATATTGAACTGAAACTTGGTACATGGCTTTATTGTGATGAGGTCCAGAACAAGTTTGAGTTTCAGGGTGTTTCATGTTCGAGTTCAAAATGTATGGCTTTACTATGCAAAATATTGGGATGTTCGGGGACAAGGCAATTCCAAAAAAATTATTGCAGAGCAATTCTCCCAGGCTTTATTTTGATTTTAATTTTCCTAAATATTTGATGCTTTGTTTTGAGATCATTCAGGTAAACATTGATTGTATTTTAAAATAGACTACCTTTGTGTTAGTTGGGAAGTTGATTTTGTGATCCCATCATCTAGGTTTGTGAAGAAGCAAGGCCTGGACCGTGTGTTTCTCGAGTGCGACACTCATATGTGGCGCCTTGGGGATCGCACGATCCCGGAAGGCATTGTGGTTGATGGAGGCTCAGACTGGTTTGCTCTGAACAGACGCTTTGTGGACTATGTGGTCACAACTGAGAATGAGTTGGTTTCGCAGCTCAAGCGTTTCTACTCCTACACCTTGCTGCCTGCCGAGGTTGGGTCTGATTTGATGGAGTTCTGAAATTAAATTTTAAAATCGTTGTTTTTTCTTTCCTCGGTATTTTATGGTTCATAGGATCATTGCGCTTGTATGCATACTTCTCACTCTGCCTTTCTCAGTCATTTTTCCACACTGTGCTGGAGAACAGTGAACATTGTGAAACGCTTGTTGACAACAATCTCCGCATCACCAACTGGAACCGCAGGCTCGGATGCAAATGCCAATACAAGCACATTGTGGACTGGTGTGGATGCTCTCCAAATGACTTCAAACCTCAAGATTTCCATCGTTTCCAGGTGCACCAATTTATTTATTTTAATTTTGTGCTGTAGTAAGTTCAATTCAAATGATTTGCTATCTCCTTCATCCCTTGGGTTTGCATTTTGTTTTTTCCAAGGCATCTTTGGTTGCCCCATTTAAGTGGAGCGAGCCATGGCAGTAACGCATGACATGTCAGTTGTACTGAAGTGGAATGTTGAGCTGAGCGGTCCCCGTGAAGTCGAGTGACAAATATTTTGCCAATCCCATCCTTCAATGCCCTGCAAAGACATAGGCCAGGAGCCTGACAAATTGTCCTGGCCGAAGAAATATCGCAATTTTTTTTGCTAAAGAGAGATAAACCAACTCCGCCATTTAGTTTTGCTGGATTTAAAAAAACAAAAACCACCTCTATGTCCTTGGTGTAATGCCGTTTGTTGTGTCAAGGCAATTTGTTTTTGTGTGCGCTTGGTAATATTGTTATTTGCTTTGTTCAGATTCTGCAAACATTGCACGTTATTGGAAGTCCTTGCCAATATTGCTGTTTGCTCCATTCTTGCAATGTTAACATTGCTTTGTCAAGGCAGACATTGGCTGGTGAAAAAATCTGCATTTGATGAATTGACCCATTTGGTCGACTTTGTTCTATCCTGATCAAAACGTCTGATATGCTGCATTTGTCCCCTGTCATGCCCTCAGCAAACTGCGAGGCCGACCTTCTTTGCTCGCAAGTTTGAGCCAGTTGTAAACCAGGAAGTGATCCAGCAGCTGGACACATACCTGTGGGGTGGCCTGCCTCCTGGCACACCGGGCCTCATTGCCTACTGGGAAAGTGTGTGGGAGGAAGAGGATGGCCTTGCTGTGCTGAGCGATATAGCATTGACGATGTATGGTGCGCTGATCGCTCTTGGCCTGCATCGTGCAGCCGCAGCTCCTCAGCAACAAATATCTGCTGAAAGTTGCAGGTTTGTGCCGCATCTTAACCGTTGTTTTGTGACTGGTAAAGCAAGGGAGTTTTTTCTGGCATTGATGATGCTGAAGGAAACCTTTTACTAAGACTTGCCTCAATAATTTGAGATGCATTTGATTGCCGTTCGATGAAGCTCTGTTTCGGATAATCATGGTGTGCCTGGTTTGCTATCATGGATTTGCACGACTCATTTAATGCACTCAACCTTTTTTGTCCTGACGACTGCAATTGCCTCCAGTTTTCCCCAGCTCATCTCAATCCCTCCAATTAATTCAAACTCTGCAGCAAGAATTGTCGAGGCTTCTATATTTGCCCATAACTCTTCTTCCTCCCATGTGCTGTCGTATAAAAGTCAGTTTCTTTCTACTTTTCTCGGCTATCTTCTGAGGTCCTGATGCTCCTTCTCATGCCTTCTTTCTGCCAGGTTGTGTTTTCTCAGTTACCCACAATATTAGCACCAACGCCTACCTCTGCCAATCCTCCAAGCTCTACCGTGTGGCTTAGCTTACTCGTAGACACTTGCACCCTCCCCATTTCCTAAATATTTATCTGTCCTTAGATCCTTTACCACCTAAATTTTCGGCATTTGTCGTCGGCAATTATCGACACGAGCTCTTTTTCACATTTGCTTTGCCATTGCCACTGAGCTGGAATCCTGCACATTTGCTCTGTTCTAAGATGTGGTGTGGCTATACCCAAGCCCTGTGTAATAAATGGCAAGTGATGTTGCATGGACTATTGGTAGCAATCTGCTTTTACATGGATGGTGGAACGTATTAAGGATGAGCATTCCACTTGGCAAAGCCAGAGGAAGGGAGATTACCAATGTGAAACAAAGTGCAAATCTGGTACTTGCAACCTGTGCTGCAGGTACGAGGCGATCGGACACCCATCAGCAGTGCACCTGTATTTCAACGCGGATGCCTTCCAGGGATTCTTGGTGCATCAGCATGTGATTGATGCTTCCGGACGTGCGCTGACTGTTGAGGCTTGGATTGCTCCACGCCGATTTTTCCATGTGCTTGATCCAACCGGAGACACTGGGCGACTTCTCAGTGTTGAGGTTGTTCCAATTGTCCCTCCCAACCCTCTTTTTCTTTTTTCTTTTTTTTCCCTCCAATATTTATTCACGGGATTTTTAAAGGTCTTTTTTTTGTTGTAATAAATAGAATGCTGAAATTTTGTGAATAGTTGAATTGTGTACCTGTTAATTATTTACTCATCACTAAAGTTCCTTTGAAACTAGGCCTCAGACATGTCCAATGAATGAGTTGCGCTTTTAACAGGTGAGCACCGACTGGGACCCAAAGGAACGCATATTCCGGAACTTTGGAGCATTGCTCGGCCCATTTGATGAGCCAGTGGCGGTGCAACGTTGGAGCCGTGGGCGGAATCTGACCACCACCGTTGCATGGATAGACCCGGCAGGTGTCATCGCTGCCACATACGACGTTCACGTCGAACCAGATTCCGACGTGACTCACTATAAACCACCACTCCGCCAACCACTACGGCCTGGCATCTGGACCGTACGTTTGCTTCAGCGGTGGGCACCGCTTGCCGAGACCAGATTCTTGGTCTCTCCACTGGCATACAACAACAAGCGACCGATTAGATCCGGTAAGAAAAAACACCAACGGAGTTTGCTGCTGTTTTTCTAAACGAGGCCAAATTGCCTCGGTCAATTGCATAGCTGTGCTTTGCTAATCGATCAGCTTGAACCGACCCTGTGGCTTTAACTCAAATATGTTGTTGGAATGCAAGCGTTCCACATACAACTGTGTTTAAACTGGTCGGGTATTAAATGTGTGATTGCTTTGCAAAAATGAGGAACCCGTTTTGAAGAAACCTCCACTTGTCCGGTTCATCTATTCATACTCTTGGCATCCCTCACCAGATACCAAGGAGATGTTGTTTAGCCTCGTCCCTAGACTGACCAGGTTTTCGCATGGTTCCACCACAGATCTAAATGGCTGCCATGTTGTCTTATTGGTCGTGCATGTGAAGACTTGTGAGGAATCTTAGGTAGTTGAGAAATCGCTATTCTGTCTTTGGAGAGTTCACAGTTTAAAAACGAGAGAATGACATTCACATGGAATTGCTGGAAGAACAGACGATTGAAATTGGCTGTTTAATTCTCGTGAATATCGTTTGCGCTTTCATCGTTTTCTTTCCGAGGAAAATGCCCTCGGCCTGACGTTTGTTTATGCAGTACGACCGTGATTGCTCACGAGGAAGGCCGAACGGTGGTCTGTTATGTCACGGCAGCTGTTGCAATTAGGTTAATAAAAGCCTCGAGTGCGGATGCGATAGGTTGTGGCATCACCCGAGCACATGACCAGGTCATTGCAGTCGATGTAACAGTAACCGTGTTACCATTTATTTCCCCTTTTCAATGGGGTGGGAAATACCACACTGCAAAGCCGCATTCCGTTTATGCCAATTGGGCGACTATAGAATTCTCTGGGGTGCTTTTCCGATTGTATCCCACGAACGGTTGCTGCTCTGTTCCAGCTTTTAAAGCACTTCGCTCACAACGTGTTCTGTGGAGAACCTCAACGGAGTGTTCCTGTGGAACGACAGGGGGCTGTGTGATCTGCATTTCAAAACGTTGTGCAAGTTATTTGAATCCGTTGTCCCCATACTGCTTTATCAGCAGCTTTTACTGCAGCATGTCTTGTCTGCGTTTGTATTTTTAAATCGCTGTTTTGGGGGATTATTGGATATTGAACCTACTTACTGAGTTTTGCGAATTCCTACCCCTTTAAAAACCCCGTACCATGTTTTTCTGCTGCTCTTGAGCTTTGAGAGATTAACAAATGCATTGCTGTACCACATTTTGCGGTGTTGGACCTGTCTGTTCTAACTCGCCCCTCGTGTTGTTGCAGATGAGGCTTCGAAGGCTCACGGCGGCCCCCCAAACAATGTGTACAGTGATGCAAACTTCGCGAGTCTTGCGTCCGTTCTGGCCCTGCCGCCCTCCAGCTCTCTCCAGATGGCTGCGCACCGTCGTGCCAAACTCACGGGCCCTTCCCTTGCGGCGTGGGTGGAGGAGGCTGCCTCAGAGTTGTGGTCACCTGTGGAGACTTGTGAAGTCGTGCCCTGGACATCTGCCAGGGATTCGCGGGCCTCTGCCTGTAGTCTCCTGCCAGCCTGCCAGCACGTGACGTGGAGTTCCCTGTCTCCTGACCCTAAATCGGAATTGGGTGCTATCAAGGTTAGCGGGCGCCTGAGGTAGCACCTGAAAGAGCGGCCAGCACACGTTTGACTCAATTGGGTGTTTGGCTGGACCGCACTCATAAAGCACCTCCTGATTGTACTTGCGGTTAATGTCGTCGGTTGCGAACTGTGAAGCAATGGATTTTAATATTTGACTTCTTGGGCATGGAGTTCTTCTCTGACAATGACTGGAAGAATACTTTACCGCTGCTGCACCGTAGGTAGAACAAGCTGGTCCTTTTGTCTATCCATCACTTGAGACTCGGGAGGTGGAGCATTAATTTCCTTGTGGTCGAGGCGATAGTTTCCAAGCTGTTTTTCTCCAGATCAGATGTGGCCAATGTCCAAATCCTCCAACATCGATTAATTTTTTTACTTTCCCATCCTACGTGAATTTTCAATGACGCTATGCATCTGCTCACTGCAGGGGTCAAAGTTCAGCTTGTTTTTGTTTTTCCTTTCAACTTGTTTGGTTGTAATTTCAAAAGGTCATCTGTTTTTTAAAAAGTTTCCTCTATCCCTCCTCTTCCCCACGTGATCATGTTAGCGGTACACTGCTTAAAAGTGGAGAGCTGTTATCCGTGTGAACCCTTTTATTTATTTATTTTCATCTCTTCTTTGGAGCAACATTATTCTTCTCGAGCAGATGTTGGTTCGTGAAGTATAATCCATGTTTTCAACTCGTCGATGCGTTTCAAAGTATATTTGTGTTGATTGCTGTATTCAAGGACGGTGTACTTCATCATTTTTGTCGCTGCTGCGTTGTCTTGACGACAATTGCTCTGTCGTTGCACATGTTGTTTTCCTTGGTTTACAAACGCCCTTTTAGCATTTTGTACATTATACCCTTTCGGTGGAACAGCATACATTTCCAAACTGCTGTCCATTAAAATTTCACAATTTTAATCAGTTTTGAGCTCTGCGTTGCTAATTCGTGAGGGGTTGGGGGAGCTTGCTGTGGCTCGGCAGGGTGGGGGTTTCTTCGGTCTGGGTGGCTCCTCATCATGGCACTTGTAAAGGGGGGGGCAGGGGGTCCTCGACATGTCAAACTGGTGTGGTGGATGGTGGAGGGAGGGGTGGCTCCTCCACGTGACTAACATTTCTGACCAATCCTGAATAACATTTCAAAAAAATGAATTCTTTGACATTCAAATTCATGCTGAATTGTTTTGAGACGATGCAAGTATGCATTTAAAAACAATATTTTACATGTTCTCCCTGGCATCAAATTGGTTGAGCCATAAGACGTTTTATTTTTGCAGATTTTTGAGCCGGAGTTTATGAATTATTCCGGAAGATGTTTTCAATAAGGATTATCTGTAATGCACTTTTGGCCCTTTACATCTTAAATCGTTCTTGCATTAGAGATGGTTTATAAATCCCCCACCCCTTCCACATTAGAGGTTGTTTATAAATACCCCTCTTCCCCAATCATAGGTGGTTTATAAATATACCCACCCCCAATTGTAGGTGGTTTTAAGTGCCCTCCCCACTCATCACAATCATGTGGTTTAAAATTCCCCCCTCAGCCATCCCCAAATGGGTGATTTATAAATACCCCACATCCCATGATGTAGTTTCTTTTAAAGTGAGACTTTCCACTCTTACTGTGTGCAGAGATTGTACATTTGTTTTCCCAGGAAGGACCAAACATCTAAATGGAATTTGAGCTCTGGACAAGACAACGCACTGTGGTTGTTCAAATCGTTCCCATATGTGTAATTGTTGCTTTATCAAGCTTTGTAGGAGGACCCATTGTCTTATCCTTGTGTAAAAAAAATTTTTGTGCGATTATGATTGAAGTCAGATTGGAAGGGGTGGGGTGTGTTCGTATGAAATTAGTGGGGGATGGGATCATTTGGTGGAGATCACTGTTCCTAAGGAACAACAGAAGCACTTTATTGAAGCAGAACTTTGCCAATTGTATAGAATTTTGAAAGTGATGAACAAATAAAGGCTTAAACTACAAATGTTTTTCTTCCGGAACAAATTTCTGTTTTCAATCTACAAACACGGTTCATCGAATCCATTGCACCTCCTTTGCATTGAAAAATATCCCATCAATAATTTTTCTTCTTTATCCTGCATTTGCTTCACGCAATGAACCTGGCAAGAAAACGAACTTGATATCCGCTCCATCTTGTCATCTCATTTTGAGTGTGCAAGCAGTTTAAGCTACTGGCACGATGTCCTAATCTCGACATCCTAACGTCCACAACTTGAGAAGACAAAACAATTAGATTGGCTATGGTGTGCTTCCTGGTACTGTAACGCAACATCGTTTTCAATACTTTTTCAAGTTGCAGTGACATTGCCTTGTCAGGCACCTTTAACATGCTGTTGCCAGTGTGAAATGTGATTTAAATGGTGTTTTTCACCTAATTTTCAGCATTTGGAAGAAAGGGTGGACATTTCAGTGGTTAAATACAATTGTTCTGTTCCTGAATGCAAATGGGAAATACGAGAAATATCCGTGGATGATTTGCGTTCCTAACTTTCATTGTTTAGTTGGTACAAGACTGGCACCAGCAGTGGATATAACACTCACACTTATCCTTTTACAAATAGATACAAAAATCTTGTATAATTTATTGTCGCCCAATATGCACTATATGAACATGCACTATATGAACAAAAGTATGCAGACACCCCTTCTAATTTGAGCCACTCATTGCTGACCGGTTTTATATATATATATATATATATATATATATATATATATATATATATATATATATATATATATATATATATATATATAATACAGACTTGGCATTTAATATGGAATATTTTTTTTGTGGGGGTGAACTTACTTTTCAAGATGACTTAGAACCAAAAGTTCATTGGAATTATGTTGAAATTATTCTAGATTTTGTTAATGTGACCTTTAAAAGAAACAAAAACCACATTTGACATTGCAAAACAAATAACTGATATCGAACTCAATTCATGGACAGTACTGTGTTAAACTTCTGTTACAGACGTTACAGTCTGTACTTCTGTTACAGACGCGGTGGTGGATGTTATTTACCGAGCGGTTTGGTATGACCACGTCTGCACAAGTTACCCGATTATACCCGAACGTTGACTAATCGCGCTACGCCAGATCAATGAAGGAAAAGGACACACGGCTGGGATTAAAATGACACGACACCAGGGATACGGTTCTCAAGACCTCCGGAGGAGATTATATTCGTTCGGAAGGTTAGATTACAACTACAAGAGGGACAGCAAAGGAAGATAGGCACTTAGACACAATCTTATATTAACCCGACAGACCACAGATAAACAGGACAAAACTGACTCACACGGGGATTGATGGCAAGGAAAGCGGGTATTCGATGGCCAGCACAAGGTGCACCTTGTGCTCAGGGACAGGATAGCGCGGCCCAAAAGATGCAGGAGGTCTCTCAGCGCTCGGAGGTGGCTCTCTTGTCTTCTCAAGCTCGGGGCGCATCTGCCCTCACATCCGGTAAGTCGCTGCGTATATCCGGCGGGGAGTGACACGCCCTCGGCTCGTTAGCTCCGCCCCAGATGGAATCGGCTCGTTGCTTCTCATTGGGTGCATGCAGGGGGGTTACCGGCTCCACCCTTGACGAGGGGCTGACAGGGAGCCCCTTCGTGGTAACCCCGTGGAGCGCATGGTCATGGCGGCTAACCGAGCTGGTGGGAGGACGCACACTCCCCCCGCGCGCCATGGTTGTAGTTGTTGTTGTAGCTGTAGTTGTTGTTGTTGTTTGGGGAAGAAGATGGAAGGAGGTATGGGAAGGTCCTAAACTCACTACTGGTGCCATATAATCACATTCTGGTGCAACGAAGAGTCAGAATTAATGGAAACGAGTCCTTAACTGACATAGACTAAGAATAACTAGCAAGATGTCCGAAAGTTGTCTACGTGAGATGCGGTGGACCTGGGCACGACATTTAATGGGGGGAAAAAGGGGAAGGTCGGTTCTACAGAGTGTTGTTTACAGACAATGGGACTAGGGAATGGGGGATTGGGGAGTATTGGGGAAATAGGGGAATATTTACAAGCGGATATGGAGGCCAAATTCCATATTCGCAACATTGCACCCTTCTCTACCCTCGGGGCGTCCCGACCCGATAAATTTTTACCTATTTTAGTGTGGCACTCAGATGTAGTTCCCACTACTATTAACTCTACCCTGAGTGCGACAGTTTTACAGATATTCACAAATGAGTAAATATGTCCCCCTGCGACGTTGCACCCTTCTCCTCACAGAAACACACCCACAGGATAACCGAATCCGGAAAGAATCCTCAAACTAAACATACAGCCGGTAGGGAGCATTATTTACCAGACTACGCTGATATTTACACTACGATCCAGGACCTGTTTTTGGAGGAACACATGCAGATGTTATGCATAGAGAGAGCACGCATGCCAGCATCGATACACCAACCCACGAGTGCTCTGTGGCCTACGGCCTTTAATAACGTGCAGAGCACCCTTTCCCAGCACGAAAAGCACCACCCCATCACACAGTGAGCACCATCCGGTGCACCAATAAAGTGTTTATGAATCATTGTGTGGTGTCGCAGCCGGCCGATGTTCTGCCGCTGGTCTTGCCTTCGTGTGGTGCACTTGGCCTTCTTACTTCTTTCAAAAATAAAGAAAGGCGCCAACCGCGTCCATTTCTTTATTGTGGCCGTCAGGGGCCAACTAAGAGTGGTTCACCTGTTTGGCATAGGTGCCACGTTGACCCATAGGTCCATCCACGGGTGGTGCTTGGCCGCAAAAGAGCTGCGGTCCATTGTGGGTGGCCACAAACATTGCGGTCCATATGGTGTATCGATCCAAGCAGCAAGCAGCGAAAGTGCAGGCCCACAACTGCGTAGCCAGCACCTCTCTCTCCTCTCTCTCTACCCCAAAGCCAGATCCTCGGAGGTGGGAGACAAAAGAAAAGACAAGTGAGTAAGGTGGTAAGGGCGCAAAAGTGCACGCAATGTAAGATGATGCACACTGGGGGCACATGGGAACCAGGTGAGACAGGTACGTTCCTACCGTACGCCCCCCCCCCCCCACCAGGTAACCTACATGGCCCCTCCCTTACCCCTTACTGTATCCACAAAACACAACACTACCCATAAACATCTATTTTACTAATCAACAAACATCCCTACTGTCTTCCCCGTTCCTCCCATAAACCAAATTCGTCTTCTCTCCCTCCTAACCAATCAAATTTGCTATTTCCAACTCTCATCAAAATTTGCCATCACCAATTCATCATCAGTCCCTCCTAAGGAGGGAGAGATGGAATCACCCCAATGTCTCATCCACGTCGTGATGCATCTCACAAATCCACATCAATCTCATTTCCTGCACAAAACAAAGAAAACACAGGTGTGGAGTCATCATCATCACCACAGGTAAGTGGCTGCGTATGGTGCGACAGGTTCATCAATCCTAACTATTTCCTAAATGACTTTAACAACTTTACACTACCCGGGGTCTTTCTCCGGCCAAACCATTGGCCCTCTTACACTGTGGGTTCTAAAAACCAATTCCCATTGGCCAAACTGTGGTGCTCTTCAATTTGGGGTCTCACTCCCCCGATTCATCTCCCGGTGCCCTCGCACAATTTCTGGGCCGCGGCGTGTACCTCTCCCAGCGGGTCTACCCACCTGCACACCTCCACCACTGCAGTTGCCTCCGAGCTTACCTGCTCCTTACCCTAACCTAACTACCTGGGGAAGGCCCTCTGGCACTCTCCCCACTCGGTGCCCTCTCTGGCACTGGGCTGCCCGATCCACACCCGGGATCCTCAGGCACCCACTCACAACTACCGGCTCCCAGAGCCCACCTGCGGCCTCACCTGGCCGACATCCTCACAGTGGTGGAGTGCCCAACCAACTACACACACTAACAGGCTACACGCCCAGCCATTTCCACAACACTAATGCACCCATCCACAACACCATTCTGCAACCGCACCACAGATGCCAATATCTAACCACAATTTACCTGTACCCTCTACCTAACACTTACACTACCCGCCCCGGGTATCCGTGATGGGGGTCCACTCTTCCCCCATTCACACCTTCGCACCATGCACACCACTCCGTTCCACTTACTCCAACTCTCTCCACACACCTGTACTTGCACACCTGTGCTCTCACACCTGGTGCCACCTGCACCCTTCTCTCCCCAAGCGCATTCGCGCTGATCCACAACACTCATTTCTCACACACTGCTCCACACACCTGTCCAGTTGCACACCTGTGCAATCACACCTGTTCCATCCTCACACACACACGGCATCATCTCATCTAACTACTCCCCTCTGAAACTTGCGCTTCCCAGTCGTCCCTTTAAACTATTGCGCTCCCACGTCATTATCATCCACACTAAACTACCTGCGTCCCCACTACAGGTATCAGTCACTAACTAAACTTAACGTCACCTAATGTCATCTTCTTCTAGATCCCTACCATATAACCTAACCCACCCGGGCTATTTTTCACTGCCATACACCCCATAAGCTATTGCTCCTTTGCCCCCACATGGGAAGGGTGGCAGGGATGCCCCCCTTACCCACCGGGCCCATCGCTCACTACCAATTTTGCACATCAAATTTCAACAAATCAAAAATTTGCCAATCACTACTGCCAATCACTACTGCCAATCCCTTGCCAATCATCAAATTTTGTTTTTCTCTAATTTTGGGTCCAAAACACTAACCTCATCACCCAGTCTACTCACTAATGCCTCTCGGTGCGCCAACTCCTATCCAAAGCCCGGCTTCGTAAAGCCAAGCCATGAATGCGGGTTGTTCTGTGCCAGCGGCTGGATGCGTCCGGCACTCGGTGCAGGGACGGGGGCTTACCCGTGCCGAGATCCCACGCACCATCTCGGCGTGGAGCCATCCAATGTCCCGATCTCGACCTGCCGGACTGCCTCAACAAAAAGTGGTCGCCATGACGACCCTTTCTATCGGGCTGCCCGCTCCGCCTAGTGGAGCACGGACGCGGCCGTTCAAAGCGAGGCCCAGCACGCACCGAGGGCCCGATTCGGCTAAAAGTCGACCTAACCTCTAACCCGTGTAACGTCGATGCTTCACCTGCATGCTTACACCCCGCAGCCCGTTCCTTGCTCACACATCCACCCGTCTCCATGCTCCTCGTACCTTTCCTTACACACCTCGGTACTCTCATTCCACTCACAGCCTTGGTCACACACCTGACCACCGAACACCTTGGCACACATTCGTCACCCGCACACCTCACCAACACACCTCTTCGCGCCCCCTCCTCTGTCACCTCCTCTGTGACAATCACAGGTGTGCTCTCATTCGCACACCCAACCACGTGCCTCACCACCAACTCCAGCGTGCATTCCCACTCACGCTCTACCATTCCAGGTGTGCTTCCTTTCTCACCTGTTACCACCAACTCACGCTCCGTGTCACTCTCACTACTCACCTCCATTCTTGACAGCGCACTCACCCTTACTCTTGACAGCGCACTCTTTCCCCATGCACCTGTCCGTTACACACCTTTCTCGCGCACACTCTCCCGTTACACCCTCTGTAACACTCACCACAGGTGTGCATTCTTCCTTACTTTTGACAGCGCACTCTTTCCCCATGCACCTGTCCGTCACATACCTTTCTCGCGCACACTCTCCCGTCACACCCTCTGTAACACTTACCACACCGCGCTTCCATGTGCTCCCTCGCACACACGCTACGACCGACTCACTCTCGCCAGCACCCTCACTCCTTGGCACGCACTTTTTCCTCACACACCCCAGAGTCGGACTTCCTCGCACACCTCCTTTTTCGCACACCAGACCTTTCGCACACTTCACCCACGGCCTCTCACGAACACCCGGATCCATCTCGACCCCCAAGCTTCTTAAATCCCCTGGCGCATCATACGCACGACCATATTGGTCACCACTTACCCCGGGTCCTCTTCCTCTTCGCTTCTCCTCCATCACCTGCGAATCCCTCATCCGGTTAATGAGCACATCATCACGATCCAAACACAGACTTTGGACCAATCCTTTTATCTCCTTTTTTATCTCTTTCTTATCCCCTCTCCGTCGCTTCTTAATTTCGCTCATCCCTTCTTCCACTTCTTCTAATTTCTGCTTCACCTCTTTTATTCCCCGGTACGTCTCCTCAAGCTCGTCCTCCAAGGCTACCTTGACCGTTTCCATGTGCGTCCTCACCTGCCGGTCCTTCGTCTCCATTACCTCTATCACCTCGTTCAGCCTCGTTGTCAGTCCCTCACGTACCATCTGACATTCCCTCTTCGTCGCTACCAAGTCATTTTTTAGGTCATTTTGTGTCGCTTTTAACCCTCCTATTACCACCGTGTTCCTTTGAACCTGCTCCGTTAGTCCTTTTTGTCCCTCCGTCAGCTGTTCCACCTCCTGCGTCAGGTCCTCTATGCCCCCTTGTAACTTTACAGTCCCCTTTCTCACCTCCTTCTCCATGTGCTCCTTACAGTGCCTCACCTCCTCGCGCACTCCTCCGACCTCCTCACTCACTCCTCTTCTGATCTGCTCTCCCATCACTTGCATCTCCTGCCCAGATGCCACCCTCATCTGCTCCATTTCCTCCCTGTGAGCATCCAGTTTGGTTTCTACCCCCATTCTGACCCCCTCTATCTGCTGCCCCATTTGGTTAACTTCCCTTTCCGCTTGGTCCCTCATGTCCCTCAATTTGCCTTCCATCCTGTTTTCTAACCCCTCTAACCCATTTTTCACTCCCTCTATCTGATTCTCCTGGGCAGCCATTCTATTTTCTACCCCCTCTAACCCCTTTTGCATCCCTTCCATTTGATTCTCTTGAGCGGCCATTCTGTTTTCTACCCCCATTAACCCATTTCTCACCTCCTTTATCCCGTTGTCTAACCCCTCACCGGTACCCCTCGCTTCGTCCCTCATTACCCCCATTTGGTTTCCCATTACCCCCAATTGCTCACTCTGAGCATCCATCCGGTTCCCCATTACCCCCATTTGGTTTCCCAACCGCTCACTATCAGCCCTCATTCCCACCATTTGTTCCATAAGGGCCCTCATTTGCAGGAGGAAAAGGTTCGAATCCACCAGGGGCGCTGCCGCGGGCGTGGACGCCGTGGCCACCTCGTGCGTGACAACGCTATTTTGCGACCCTGCCGCCCTCACTGCTTCGCTCTCCTCGCGTCCCTCAATTTGGTCCTGGACCGACCCTGCCTCACTCTCCACTACCGGACCCCAGCTGTCTTGGTCTGCCATAGCGCGACTTTCAAAATTCGGGTTTTTATTTCCGTATAACAAATTCAAATTTCGCCGTTATAATTTTGCGCGGGAAACGCGCTCCGAATCGTTGATTCTACTACAAATTTGGGCCTAATATATTTAGTCCCGGGTCCGAATTCCACTCCTCGACACCAATTGTTACAGACGCGGTGGTGGATGTTATTTACCGAGCGGTTTGGTATGACCACATCTGCACAAGTTACCCGATTATACCCGAACGTTGACTAATCGCGCTACGCCAGATCAATGAAGGAAAAGGACACACGGCTGGGATTAAAATGACACGACACCAGGGATACGGTTCTCAAGACCTCCGGAGGAGATTATATTCGTTCGGAAGGTTAGATTACAACTACAAGAGGGACAGCAAAGGAAGATAGGCACTTAGACACAATCTTATATTAACCTGACAGACCACAGATAAACAGGACAAAACTGACACACGGGGATTGATGGCAAGGAAAGCGGGTATTCGATGGCCAGCACAAGGTGCACCTTGTGCTCAGGGACAGGATAGCGCGGCCCAAAAGATGCAGGAGGTCTCTCAGCGCTCGGAGGTGGCTCTCTTGTCTTCTCAAGCTCGGGGCGCATCTGCCCTCACATCCGGTAAGTCGCTGCGTATATCCGGCGGGGAGTGACACGCCCTCGGCTCGTTAGCTCCGCCCCAGATGGAATCGGCTCGTTGCTTCTCATTGGGTGCATGCGGGGGGGTTACCGGCTCCGCCCTTGACGAGGGGCTGACAGGGAGCCCCTTCGTGGTAACCCCGTGGAGCGCATGGTCATGGCGGCTAACCGAGCTGGTGGGAGGACGCACACTCCCCCCGCGCGCCGTGGTTGTAGTTGTTGTTGTAGCTGTAGTTGTTGTTGTTGTTGTTGTTTGGGGAAGAAGATGGAAGGAGGTATGGGAAGGTCCTAAACTCACTACTGGTGCCATATAATCACATTCTGGTGCAACGAAGAGTCAGAATTAATGGAAACGAGTCCTTAACTGACATAGACTAAGAATAACTAGCAAGATGTCCGAAAGTTGTCTACGTGAGATGCGGTGGACCTGGGCACGACATTTAATGGGGGGAAAAAGGGGAAGGTCGGTTCTACAGAGTGTTGTTTACAGACAATGGGACTAGGGAATGGGGGATTGGGGATAGTTGGGGAGTATTGGGGAAATAGGGGAATATTTACAAGCGGATATGGAGGCCAAATTCCATATTCGCAACAATATATATATAATACAGACTTGGCATTTAATATGGAATATTTTTTTTGTGGGGGTGAACTTACTTTTCAAGATGACTTAGAACCAAAAGTTCATTGGAATTATGTTGAAATTATTCTAGATTTTGTTAATGTGACCTTTAAAAGAAACAAAAACCACATTTGACATTGCAAAACAAATAACTGATATCGAACTCAATTCATGGACAGTACTGTGTTAAACTTCTGTTCGTTTTCCAGAAGTATCTCTTTATTTTGCACATTAGCCAAAAAAATTTTTAACAAAAGTTAAATTACGACTGGAATTACGGACAGTAAAATTACAGTTCAGTACTTGGTGTAACCCCCACGAGCATTCAGGAGAGCACGTACACGTTGAGGCATGCTGTTCATGAGATTTGCCAAGGTTTGGACAGGAATCGCTTGCCATGCAGTGACAATAGCCTGCTGCAATTCACGCACAGGGGTGGGCTGCTGGTCCAAGTGGTCGATTTGATGCGTTAATTCTGCCCACAAGTTCTCTATCGGATTCATATCCGGGGACATGGCAGGCCACTCCATATGCTCTACACCATGGTCAGCAAGAAAGTGTTGGATCATGCGAGCATGTTGAGTCCGTGCATTGTCATCTTGGAAGACAAAGTTTCCTCGAAAGGCTGCACGAGCAAATGGAAGCAATGTTTCTTCCAGAATGGCCCTGTACTTGAACTGGTTCAGGTTTCCATTCAGAACAACCAGTTCAGTTTTGCCCCCTGGATGAAAAGCAGCCCAAACAGTCACCCCACCACCTCCAACTCGGACTCTTGGCACTATACAATCTTTGTTGTAGGCTTCATGCACTTGTCTGCGCACTCGGACGCGGCCATCTTGACGATAGACCAGAAATCTAGACTCGTCACTGAAGATCACGTGATTCCAGTGTCCTGGCTGCCTTTGACGGTGCTCTCTGGCCCACTGCAATCGGCGCTGGCGGTGTTGTCTGGTCAGGCGTGGCTTTCTCAGGGGACGCCTGGTATGATAGCCTGCTTGAACCAGTCGTTGGTTGACTAGCCTTCTGGATACAGGCACATTTGTCAGTTGCTGCAACTCAGCCCTAAGCCGATTAGCTGACTTGGTACGGCCATTGCGGACTAACCGGTGCAGCTGGCGATCATCCCTCCTTGTGGTTCTGCGGGGACGTCCTGACCTCGGTATTGGAGTAGGGACACCCCTCTGAGCATTTCGTTTCAGGATCTTTGACACCTGACCTTGAGTGATGCCATACTGCCGAGCAATAGCATGCTGTTTCATGCCGTAATTTCGTAAAGCCACCACTCCATGACAAACAGCATTGTCGAGTTGACGGACCATCTCCAGAGGAAGCAGCAATAACTTTTGGAGACGTGCAGCAGTTGTTTTCCACTAATACAGAACGCAACAACCCTTGTATACCCGACTGTGAAGCCAATCATCAAATGCACCTGTCCGTACATTTTGCCACGCCACCTGTGATATAATCCTGTTGTTGACTTCTTGCTGCGACAGACAATCAGTGACGGTTCTTTTAACAAATAAATCACCAAAGTGTAAAAGAAACTCACCAGATTGATATACTGAGTTAAAGTAAACCCAAGTCAAGAAAAAAAATATATTCCATATTAAATGCCAAGTCTGTATATATACATATATATATATAAAATCAAGCACACTTCCGTGCAATCTCCACAGACAAACATTGACAGTAGAACGGGCCGTACTGAAGAGCTCAGTGACTTTCAACGTCGCAGGATGCCACCTTTCCAACAAGTCAGTTCGTCAAATTTCTGCCCTGCTAGAGCTGCCCCTGTCAACTGAGTGCTGTTATTGTGAAGTGGACACGTCTAGGAGCAACAACAGCTCAGCCGTGAAGTGGTAGGCCACACACGCTCACAGAACGGGACCGCCGAGTGCTGGAGTGCGTAGTGCGTAAAAATCGTCTGTCCTCGGTTGCAACACTCACTACCGAGTTCCGAACTGCCTCTGGAAGCAACGTCAGCACAACAACTGTTCGTCGGGAGCTTCATGAAATGGGTTTCCATGGCTGAGGAGCCGCACACAAGCCTAAGATCACCATGCGCATTGTCAAGTGTTGGTTGGACTGGTGTAAAGATCGCCACCATTAGATTCTGGAGCAGTTGAAACGCATTCTCTGAAGTGATGAATCACGATTCACCATCTCGATTTGGTGGATGCCAGGAGAACGCTACCTGCCCGATTGCATAGTGCCAACTCTAAAGTTTGGTGGAGAATGAATAATTGTCTGGGGCTGTGCTTCATGGTTTGGGCTAGGCCCCTTCATTCCAGTGAAGGGAAATCTTAATGCTACAGCATACAATGACATTATCCAGACGGTTGTGTGCTTCCAACTTTGTGTCATCAGTTTGGGGAAGGCCCTTTCCTGTTTCAGCATGACAATGCCCCCGTGCATAAAGTGAGGTCCATACAGAAATGTTTGTCGAGATCGGTGTGGAAGAACTTGACGACTTGCCTGCACCGAGCCCTGACCTTAACCCCATCGAACACCTTTGGGATGAATTGGAACGCTGATTGTGAGCCAGGCCTAATTGCCCAACATCAGTGCCCGACCTCACTAATGCTCTCGTGGCTGAATGGAAGCAAATCCCTGCAGCAATGTTCCAACATTTAGTGGAAAGCCTTCCCAGAAGTGGAGGCTGTTATAGCAGCAAAGGGGGGACCAACTCCATATTAATGCCATGATTTTGGAATGTGATGTGATGTTTGGTTGTCCACATACTTTTTGTCATCTAGTATATATCCATACACAGGGTGCTCCGAAAAGACATGGACAGCTTTGTTTGTAAATGTATTTAGAACCACGAATGATACAACAATACACTTGTGTTTATATGATAGACAAAATTTTGTGCACACCAATACACTTCAATGTGAGAAAAAATGCAGAAAAAAAAATCCAATTTGACATTATGGGAAATTATGTGTAGATCAGTGACAAAACAAAATCTCAATTTAATCCATTTTAAATTCACGCTGTAACAAAAGAAAATGTGAAAAAGTCAAAGGGTGTGAATACTTTCTGAAGGCACCGTACCTTCAACAACCTCTGTGTCCACCTGACTCCGACTTCAACCACTGCAATTATCATCTCTGTACACACCTCATCAATGCCTGGCACCCTTCTCTTTTTAATCCTCTTTAATTCCATCGGCACTTCCTCTTCCGTGATATACACCAACTCCACTTTCCCCTCCACATAACTCGGTAGCTCCAGCTCGCCCTTTTGCTTCCTTCTCGGTTCAACATCTTCACCACTCTCCGTCACTGGTATCCTGCCACCATCCTTGATCAGCTCCCATGAATGTTTGTAATGACAGCATTGTCTTCTCCGATTGGAGACGTCAATTTAAAAAATTTACGCCGAGGTCCCCCGTCGCTGAAGTGATGTAAGTTGACAAAGTGGAAGACGCAAGGAGGCCATCTTGGATTTTGACGTGGCGACCCAATTTTCAATAGCTTTCTCCCTTATGCGTAGATACACCCACACACCAGATTAGAAGTTAGTATTTCTTTTATTTTTCAAGATATTCCGCTCTCAAGGTTCAGACATACATGGTGGTGGCCATCTTGGATTTTGACGTGGGTTGCACCCGCACACCAAATTCGAATTCGGTCCTTCGCTTACGCACGGACGGACGGACGCACACACGGACGGAGGGGAAAACCATAGTCCCCCTTTCGCTCCGTGGTGCGACGGGGGACAATAAATCACCTAGCCTGCCTTGTTCACACAAGGTAATCGCGCAAGGTTCAAAGTTCACTCACTGGCAGCGATGGTCAAAGGTTTGGGTAGAACACACCCATCTCCAAACCTTCAGGCCTTGCACCAGTCCACGTCATTGGGAGCTGCAACCTATCATCTCTTTCAGGAGTTCAGCAAGTTCACCAACTCATTGTGGAGAGGCACACCCCTTTCTCACAGGTAAGTTTCCAAGTATTTTTGGCTTATTTTAGAAGCTTTTTGAGCCATTTTAGGTAACAATACTTAAGTCGCGTGCATGACATACTTTCGCCTCGAGCACCACCCTTTCCTGTGGTTTATGTGCATGCGCACCAAGCATTCTGGGGTGGATTACATTATTTTGAAAGGCACGATTTGAGTGTGCAATCACTTAAGCTCAAGCTCTCACTCAAAAATGAACTAACCACTACCCTTGGTACTGTTGCAATTATTGTGAACCGTTTGGCGACCTGGCTTCACCAAGATGGTTGGTGACCGCTTGTTTTGTAGATGTGTGAGCCGAGTTACCAGTGACTGGTCTGGGGTGTTCCATTACCCGTGAGCTTGTTGAGCGCTCGCCAAGTGGTTTAAGCATTCCAACGAAACAGTTGATAAGGATCATGGCTGGCTTGGTAAGCTGATTGGTAATGGGAACACACCCCAGGTTTCTGAAGGTGGATGGTTGTTGCCCTGCTGCTGCTGCTGCTGCTGCTGCTACTGGTAGGCAAACGTTATTTCCATTAAAATGAGATTTGCATACTGTCTTCACGGGGGCGGTGAGCAACTGCTGCCACTTCTATAAATATTTCTTTGCATGCTCTAATTTGTCCGCAAGGGTCCGACAACCTTACCCCTTGTAGGTCTGATAGATGGGATTGATCCTACAAGTTTACTCCTGTGCCTTTCACATGAGGCTTGGGTCACACGAATTCCCTGCACTCGTTTTGATACGAGGCATTGGTCCTTCACGTGTACTCATGTGGCCCTGACATGAACCATGGCCACGTGGGTTCCACACCTTCATTCCTGTGGTTCAGGTACAAGACAGATCCCACGTGTTTGCTCCAGTGTTTCTGATACACTCACACCTTTACCCCGTGGCTCTGATAGATGAGCCCGACATGTTGAGTCCTGTGCCTGACATGACATTCATGAGAATTTCTGCAATTTTGTTTTTGCCGCAGTGGACAGTTTATCAGATTGTTTTGATTTCCCAGTAATGGAAGCTCTATCAATCGAAGATTAACCTACTTCTGAACCTCGTTGGTCTATCAAAAGTTTTTCCATCAGCTTAAAGTTATGGGAATTTTTTCAAGGCGCTTGCGAAATGATTCTGTTATCCTTATATTAAAACAATCAGCAGAATCAGCAGATAAGTTAACAGGCCAAATATAAGTGAAGTAACAGGCTGAGCAACCCTACAAGGTGAGAAATATTGGGGCCGTTAGCCTGTTAAAGCAGGTACTTGTATAGGAGTAGTATTGATCGTGGGTCCTCCATGTTCTCCAGTCACAACTTCAGTCGAACAGAAAGTTTCATAGCAATGATTGTGCTGGGTGGTTTGCCGTTGCCTTTTCACCCTTTACCCGATTCAAAGTTAGGGTTGTACCATTACAAAAAGCAATTTATTCAAGTTGTCGGAGATAACTCGCCGACCTGGTCAAATAACACCGCACAGGACCTTTAAAGGTAACCGGCTTAAACTAGGAGACAGCACATCTGGGTTAATGTGGATCCGAGGGATGGCACAACAGCGATGGAACACCCAGCTGCTTGTGGATCCGAGGACCAGCGATGGAACACCCAGCTACTTGTGTATCCGAGGACAAGCGATGGAACACCCAGCTGTGTGTGGATCCAAGGACCAGCGATGGAACACCTAGCTACTTGTGGATCCAAGGACCAGCAATGAAACACCCAGCCGCTTGCGGATCCGAGGACAAGCGATGGAACTCCCAGCTACTTGTGGATCCAAGGACCAGCAATGGAACACCCAGCTGTGTGTGGATCCGAGGACTAGTGATGGAACACCCAGCTGTGTGTGGATCCAAGGACCAGCGATGGAACACCCAGCTGTGTGTGGATGCAAGGACCAGCGATGGAACACCGAGCTACTTGCGGATCCAAGGACCTGCAATGGAACACCCAGCCGCTTGCGGATCCGAGGACCACCGATGGAACACCCAGCTACTTGTGGATCCTAGGACAAGCGATGGAACACCCAGCTACTTGTGGATCCAAGGACCAGCAATGGAACACCCAGCTGTGTGCGGATCCAAGGACCAGCGATGGAACACCCAGCTGTGTGTGGATCCGATGGCAAGCGATGGAACACCCAGCTGAGTGTGGATCAAAGGACCAGCAATGGAACACCCAGCCACTTGCGGACCCGAGGACCAGCGATGTAACACCCAGCTGTTTGTGGATCCGAGGACCAGTGATGGAACACCCAGCTACTTGTGGATCCAAGGACCAGCGATGGAACACCCAGCTACTTGTGGATCCAAGGACCAGCAATGGAACACCCAGCCGCTTGCGGATCCGAGGACCAGCAATGGAACACCCAGCTACTTGTGGATCCGAGGACAAGCGATGGAACACCCAGCTACTTGTGAATTCAAGGACCAGCAATGGAACACCCAGCTACTTGTGGATCCGAGGACAAGCGATGGAACACCCAGCTGTGTGTGGTTCCGAGGACCAGTGATGGAACACCCGTGTGTGGATCCGAGGACCAGCGATGGAACACCCAGCTACTTGTGGATCCGAGGACCAGCGATGGAACACCCAGCTACTTGTGGATCCGAGGACCAGCGATGGAACACCCAGCTACTTGTGGATCCGAGGACCAGCAATGGAACACCCAGCTGTGTGTGGAACCAAGGACCAGTGATGGAACACACAGCTACTTGTGGATCCAAGGACCAGCAATGGAACACCCAGCCGCTTGCGGATCCGAGGACCAGCAATGGAACACCCAGCTACTTGTGGATCCGAGGACAAGCGATGGAACACCCAGCTACTTGTGAATCCAAGGACCAGCAATGGAACACCCAGCTACTTGTGGATCCGAGGACAAGCGATGGAACACCCAGCTGTGTGTGGATCCAAGGACCAGCAATGGAACACCCAGCTGTGTGTGGATCCGTTGACCAGCAATGGAACACCCATCTGTGTGTGGATCCGAGGACCAGCAATGGAACACCCAGCCACTTGCGGATCCGAAGACCAGCGATGGAACACCCAGCTGTGTGTGGTTCCGAGGACCAGCGATGGAACACCCGTGTGTGGATCCGAGGACCAGCGATGGAACACCCAGCTACTTGTGGATCCGAGGACCAGTGATGGAACACCCAGCCGCTTGTGGATCCGAGGACCAGCAATGGAACACCCAGCTACTTTTGGATCCGAGGACCAGCGATGGAACACCCAGCTACTTGTGGATCCGAGGACCAGCGATGGAACACCCAGCTACTTGTGGATCTGAGGACCAGCGATGGAACACCCAGCTACTTGTGGATCCGAGGACAAGCGATGGAACACCCAGCTACTTGTGGATCCAAGGACCAACAATGGAACACCCAGCTGTGTGTGGATCCAAGGACCAGCGATGGAACACCCAGCTACTTTTGGATCCGAGGACAAGCGATGGAAAACCCAGCTGTGTGTGGATCCAAGGACCAGAAATGGAGCCGGAACACCCAGCTGTGTGTGGATCCAAAGGCCAGCAATGGAACACCCAGCTGTGTGTGGATCCGAGGACTAGTGATGGAACACCCAGCTGTGTGTGGATCCAAGGACCAGCGATGGAACACCCAGCTGCTTGTGGATCCGAGGACCAGCGATGGAACACCCAGCCACTTGCGGATGCGTGGACCAGCGATGGAACACCCAGCCGTGTGTGGATCCGAGGACCAGCAATGGAACACCCAGCTACTGGTGGATCCAAGGACCAGCAATGGAACACCCAGCCGCTTGTGGATCCGAGGACCAGCTGTGGAACACCCAGCTGCTTGCGGATCGGAGGACCAGCGATGGAACACCCAGCCGTTTGCGGATCCGAGGACCAGCGATGGAACACCCAGCCGCTTGCGGATCCGAGGGCCAGCGATGGAACACCCAGCCGCTTGCGGATCCGAGGACCAGCGATGGAACACCCAGCCGCTTGTGGATCCGAGGACCAGCGATGGAACACCCAGCTGATTGTGGATCCAAGGACCAGCGATGGAACACCCAGCTGCTTGTGGATCCAAGGAGCAGCGATGGGACACCCAGCCGCTTGTGGATCCAAGGACCAGCGATGGGACAACCAGCTGCTTGCAGATCCAAGGACCAGCGATGGGACAACCAGCTGCTTGCAGATCCAAGGATCAGCGATGGAACACCCAGCTGCTTGTGGATCCAAGGACCAGCGATGGAACACCCAGCTGCTTATGGATCCAAGGACCAGCGATGGAGCACCCAGCTGTGTGCGGATCCAAGGACCAGCGATGGGACACCCAGCTGCTTGTGGATCCAAGGACCAGCGATGGGACACCCAGCTGTGTGTGGATCCAAGGACCAGCGATGGAACACCCAGCTGCTTGGGGATCTGAGGACCAGCGATGGAACACCCAGCTGTTTGCAGATCCAAGGACCAGCGATGGAACACCCAGCTGCTTGTGGATCCAAGGACCAGCGATGAAACACCCAGCTGCTTGTGGATCCAAGGATCAGCGATGGGACACCCAGCTGTGTGTGGATCCAAGGACCAGCGATGGGACACCCAGCTGTGTGTGGATCCAAGGACCAGCGTTGGAACACCCAGCTGCTTGGGGATCTGAGGACCAGCGATGGAACACCCAGCTGCTTGCAGATCCAAGGACCAGCGATGGAACATCCAGCTGCTTGTGGATCCAAGGACCAGCGATGGAACACCCAGCTTCTTGTGGATCCAAGGACCAGCGATGAAACATCCAGCTGTGTGCAGATCCAAGGACCAGCGATGGAACATCCAGCTGCTTGTGGATCCAAGGACCAGCGATGGAACACCCAGCTTCTTGTGGATCCAAGGACCAGCGATGAAACATCCAGCTGTGTTCAGATCCAAGGACCAGCGATGGAACACCCAGCTGTGTGCGGATCCAAGGACTAGCGATGGAACACCCAGCTGTGTACGGATCCGAGGACTAGCAATGGAACACCCAGCTGTGTGCGGATCCAAGGACTAGCGATGGAACACATAGCTGTGTGCGGATCCAAGGACCAGCGATGTAACACCCAGCTGTTTGTGGATCCGAGGACCAGTGATGGAACACCCAGCTACTTGTGGATCCAAGGACCAGCGATGGAACACCCAGCTACTTGTGGATCCAAGGACCAGCAATGGAACACCCAGCCGCTTGCGGATCCGAGGACCAGCAATGGAACACCCAGCTACTTGTGGATCCGAGGACAAGCGATGGAACACCCAGCTACTTGTGAATTCAAGGACCAGCAATGGAACACCCAGCTACTTGTGGATCCGAGGACAAGCGATGGAACACCCAGCTGTGTGTGGTTCCGAGGACCAGTGATGGAACACCCGTGTGTGGATCCGAGGACCAGCGATGGAACACCCAGCTACTTGTGGATCCGAGGACCAGCGATGGAACACCCAGCTACTTGTGGATCCGAGGACCAGCGATGGAACACCCAGCTACTTGTGGATCCGAGGACCAGCAATGGAACACCCAGCTGTGTGTGGAACCAAGGACCAGTGATGGAACACACAGCTACTTGTGGATCCAAGGACCAGCAATGGAACACCCAGCCGCTTGCGGATCCGAGGACCAGCAATGGAACACCCAGCTACTTGTGGATCCGAGGACAAGCGATGGAACACCCAGCTACTTGTGAATCCAAGGACCAGCAATGGAACACCCAGCTACTTGTGGATCCGAGGACAAGCGATGGAACACCCAGCTGTGTGTGGATCCAAGGACCAGCAATGGAACACCCAGCTGTGTGTGGATCCGTTGACCAGCAATGGAACACCCATCTGTGTGTGGATCCGAGGACCAGCAATGGAACACCCAGCCACTTGCGGATCCGAAGACCAGCGATGGAACACCCAGCTGTGTGTGGTTCCGAGGACCAGCGATGGAACACCCGTGTGTGGATCCGAGGACCAGCGATGGAACACCCAGCTACTTGTGGATCCGAGGACCAGTGATGGAACACCCAGCCGCTTGTGGATCCGAGGACCAGCAATGGAACACCCAGCTACTTTTGGATCCGAGGACCAGCGATGGAACACCCAGCTACTTGTGGATCCGAGGACCAGCGATGGAACACCCAGCTACTTGTGGATCTGAGGACCAGCGATGGAACACCCAGCTACTTGTGGATCCGAGGACAAGCGATGGAACACCCAGCTACTTGTGGATCCAAGGACCAACAATGGAACACCCAGCTGTGTGTGGATCCAAGGACCAGCGATGGAACACCCAGCTACTTTTGGATCCGAGGACAAGCGATGGAAAACCCAGCTGTGTGTGGATCCAAGGACCAGAAATGGAGCCGGAACACCCAGCTGTGTGTGGATCCAAAGGCCAGCAATGGAACACCCAGCTGTGTGTGGATCCGAGGACTAGTGATGGAACACCCAGCTGTGTGTGGATCCAAGGACCAGCGATGGAACACCCAGCTGCTTGTGGATCCGAGGACCAGCGATGGAACACCCAGCCACTTGCGGATGCGTGGACCAGCGATGGAACACCCAGCCGTGTGTGGATCCGAGGACCAGCAATGGAACACCCAGCTACTGGTGGATCCAAGGACCAGCAATGGAACACCCAGCCGCTTGTGGATCCGAGGACCAGCTGTGGAACACCCAGCTGCTTGCGGATCGGAGGACCAGCGATGGAACACCCAGCCGTTTGCGGATCCGAGGACCAGCGATGGAACACCCAGCCGCTTGCGGATCCGAGGGCCAGCGATGGAACACCCAGCCGCTTGCGGATCCGAGGACCAGCGATGGAACACCCAGCCGCTTGTGGATCCGAGGACCAGCGATGGAACACCCAGCTGATTGTGGATCCAAGGACCAGCGATGGAACACCCAGCTGCTTGTGGATCCAAGGAGCAGCGATGGGACACCCAGCCGCTTGTGGATCCAAGGACCAGCGATGGGACAACCAGCTGCTTGCAGATCCAAGGACCAGCGATGGGACAACCAGCTGCTTGCAGATCCAAGGATCAGCGATGGAACACCCAGCTGCTTGTGGATCCAAGGACCAGCGATGGAACACCCAGCTGCTTATGGATCCAAGGACCAGCGATGGAGCACCCAGCTGTGTGCGGATCCAAGGACCAGCGATGGGACACCCAGCTGCTTGTGGATCCAAGGACCAGCGATGGGACACCCAGCTGTGTGTGGATCCAAGGACCAGCGATGGAACACCCAGCTGCTTGGGGATCTGAGGACCAGCGATGGAACACCCAGCTGTTTGCAGATCCAAGGACCAGCGATGGAACACCCAGCTGCTTGTGGATCCAAGGACCAGCGATGAAACACCCAGCTGCTTGTGGATCCAAGGATCAGCGATGGGACACCCAGCTGTGTGTGGATCCAAGGACCAGCGATGGGACACCCAGCTGTGTGTGGATCCAAGGACCAGCGTTGGAACACCCAGCTGCTTGGGGATCTGAGGACCAGCGATGGAACACCCAGCTGCTTGCAGATCCAAGGACCAGCGATGGAACATCCAGCTGCTTGTGGATCCAAGGACCAGCGATGGAACACCCAGCTTCTTGTGGATCCAAGGACCAGCGATGAAACATCCAGCTGTGTGCAGATCCAAGGACCAGCGATGGAACATCCAGCTGCTTGTGGATCCAAGGACCAGCGATGGAACACCCAGCTTCTTGTGGATCCAAGGACCAGCGATGAAACATCCAGCTGTGTGCAGATCCAAGGACCAGCGATGGAACACCCAGCTGTGTGCGGATCCAAGGACTAGCGATGGAACACCCAGCTGTGTACGGATCCGAGGACTAGCAATGGAACACCCAGCTGTGTGCGGATCCAAGGACTAGCGATGGAACACATAGCTGTGTGCGGATCCAAGGACCAGCAATGGAACACCCATCTGTGTGCGGATCCAAGGACGAGCGATTGAACACCCAGCTGTGTGCGGATCCGAGGACTAGTGATGGAACACCCAGCTGTGTGCGGATCCAAGGACTAGCGATGGAACATCCAGCTGTGTGCGGATCCGAGGACTAGCGATGGAACACCCAGCTGTGTGTGAATCCAAGGACTAGCGATGGGACACCCAGCTGTGTGCGGATCCAAGGACTAGCGATGGGACACCCAGCTGTGTGCAGATCCAAGGACTAGCGATGGAACACCCAGCTGTGTGTGGATCCAAGGACCAGCGATGGAACACCCAGCTGTGTGCGGATCCGAGGACTAGTGATGGAACACCCAGCTGTGTGCGGATCCAAAGACTAGTGATGGAACACCCAGCTGTGTGCAGATCCGAGGACTAGTGATGGAACACCCAGCTGTGTGCGGATCCGAGGACTAGTGATGGAACACCCAGCTGCTTGTGGATCCAAGGACTAACGATGGAACACCCAACTGTGTGTGGATCGGAGGACTAGTGATGGAACACCCAACTGTGTGCGGATCGGAGGACTAGTGATGGAAGACCCAGCTGTGTGCGGATCCGAGGACTTGTGATGGAACACCCAGCTGCTTGTGGATCCAAGGACAAGTGATGGAACACCCAGCTGTGTGCGGATCCGAGGACTTGTGATGGAACACCCAGCTGCTTGTGGATCCAAGGACTAGTGATGTAACACCCAGCCGCTTGCAAAGAACCAATCATAGTGTATGTATGTGGGCTGGCAATCGAACCAGGAGACTCAAAAGTCAAAGGTAAGTGATCCTCCACTCCCTCTATTATGCTGTCGCAGTCGGATGTCTAGTTATGTACGGTGCGGTATGTTTCTATATATATGTATTGTTATTTGTTTATATTCTCAGTAAAGGAATATATATCTGAGGCCTACTCTGATTAAAGTGTGGGTGTGCTGTTGATGTTTTTCACCCAATGCCCTCTTCATCCTTTAAAGAATACAATTATTACTCTGGCAATGTCCTGCTTCTCCCCACTATTCTTGTGCACCTTCCTCATACTCTCCCCTCGACCCACCATCCTTCCCCTTTTTTGAAAAGAAGTAAATCAACTGATTGGTGCTATTAATGCCATGTTGATAAAGGACAGGCACGGTGGGTCAAATGACCTTCTCTCTGTTCAAGTACCCTCCATAATATGTGACTCTCACTTCGGATCTTGTACGTAGACTACATGCAAGACAAAGACCTGTTGACAATGCGAACCTGAAGACAGTGTTGGATTTGAACCGATGATTCCGGTATCATCGGATACATGCTCAGATGTGAATTGCAAACGGGCTAACCCAGGGATGGACACCTTGCTCCTTTTTTCATATACAGAGTCAAAACTCGTGAAAGACTGAACACGGAACATATCAGGACGGAACAGCAGAGAGAGGGTGGAAATACCAACTGCAGTTGGCAAAATGGAGGGAGACTTGGATAACTAATAGGTGTGGGAGGAATGAGGAGATGGGGGAGGGGAGGATGCTTGGTGTGGACAAGATGGATACAGAAGCAAACTCTAAGGAAGGAAAAACTGGGAATTTGGAAGGAGGTGGGCTTAGGGTGGTAGAGGGAGTTAGCAGTAAGGGTAGAAAAGATCATGGTCTTGATTGGGGGATGATCTGAGATGGTGGTGAATGGCTGCAGGACACACATGGTCCACCAACAACCCTCTACTCGTGAAACTGCCAAAATCCAGAAACTCTGCTCATCTCCACTCATATTTTCTCCTTCCCATGAAACCAACTTCCACGCTCTCTTCAATCTCATTCTTCCCTTCAGGTCTTCAAGACACCTGTTCACCACCATCACCCACCCAAAACCATGATTTTTTTTTTTCCACACCCGTTAAGCCAGTGGTTCCCAAACTTTTTTGGTGGCGACCCTAAATACAATCTTGTCCTGGCCTGGCAATCCTAAACTCTGCACATGCAGTGTTGATGAGCTATCACTTTGATACGGTGATTATTCATATAGTTTTATTGAATTAATTACCAACACATAATGATTTTCAAACAGTGTTTAATTGGACAAAATGAAAAACAAATTTACATGAAAGTGAGACGTTATTACACAAATATTTTCTCAGTGGCGACCATGATACTTAGTGCTTCATCATGCTGAGGATCCACGCGGTTCCTTTCTTTAGTCTTGATTGCAACAAGACCTGAAAATCCTTGTTCACAGAAATATATTGTTGGAAAAGGGAGAAGAGCTTTTTCAGCCTCCCGAGTCAGAATGGGCTTATCCTCAAGTTAGGTCCAAAATTTCGAATATGGGAGCTTTTCAAAGCGTTGCTTCCAACCTTGATTTTCCTGGAGTTCTCCAAGTTCTTGTTGAAATCCTGGAATATCTTCTCAGACTTCACCGACATCCACATTGAACGCATTTCTGATCCAACTATGCTTCTTGAGGTCAACGCTTTCTGGAAAATACCTGTCAATTTCCTCCTGAAGGTTCTTCAGATGATCTTCGACTATACTTTTGACGTCAACAAGGGATATTTCCGACGCATCTTCCAGCAGAGCACTCAGTTCTGGAAAGGCAGCCGTTTTTCCTTTAGCCAGTTTTTCTCTACAAAGAGCAAACTTTTTCTTGAATGAGGCAATTTTTTCACCCTTGTCCACCACGGTATGATTACGGCCCTGCATGTCTGAACTCAGTTCATTCAGGTGCATGAAGATGTCACCCAAATAGGCAAGCTTTGCCAGCCAAGGAGAGTTTTTAAAGCAGTCTGCCAGTACATGTCTCTTCTCACATTAAAAAAAATTCAATTCCCGTTTTTAGTTCAATAACTTCCGAGAATCTTCCCTCGAGATAGCAAAAAACATCAGAGTGTAACAGCAAGACCTGGTGATGTGATCCCATCGGAAGGGGGATGGGGGGAGAAGGGAAGGGGGAGGGGGGAAGGGAAGGGGGGGGAGATGGGGGAGGGTGGGGTCGGGGAGGAAGGGGGAGGGAGGGGGGAAGGGACGGGGGGGGGGGAGATGGGGGAGGGTGGGGTCGGGGAGGAAGGGGAGGGGAGGCAGAATTTTTTTTTTTTCTTGACTTGGGTTTACTTTCTTAACTCAGTATATCAATCTGGTGAGTTTCATTTACACTTTGGTGATTTATTTATTAAAAGAACCATGTCACTGATTGTCGCAGCAAGAAGTCAACAACAGGATTATATCACAGGTGGTGTGGCAAAGTGTACGGACAGGTGCATTTGATGATTGGCTTCACAGTCGGGTAAACAAGGGTTGTTGCGTTCTGTATTAGTGGAAAACAACTGCTGCACGTCTCCAAAGGTTATTACCGCTTCCTCTGGAGATGGTCCGTCAACTCGACAATGCTGTTTGTCATGGAGTGGTGGCTTTACGAAATTACGGCATGAAACGGCGTGCTATTGCTCGGCAGTATGGCATCACTCAAGGTCAGGTGTCAAAGATCCTGAAACGAAATGCTCAGAGGGGTGTCCCTACTCCAATACCGAGGCCAGGACGTCCCCGCAGAACCACAAGGAGGGATGATCGCCAGCTGCACCAGTTAGTCCGCAATGGCAGTACCAAGTCAGCTAATCGGCTTAGGGCTGAGTGGCAGCAACTGACAAATGTGCCTGTATCCAGAAGGCTAGTCAACCAACGACTGGTTCAAGCAGGCTATCGTGCCAGGCGTCCCCTCAGAAAGCCACGCCTGACCAGACAACACCACCAGCGCCGATTGCAGTGGGCCAGAGAGCACCGTCAATGGCAGCCAGGACACTGGAATCACGTGATCTTCAGTGACGAGTCTAGATTTCTGGTCTATCGTCAAGATGGCCACGTCCGAGTGCGCAGACAAGTGCATGAAGCCTACAACAAAGATTGTATAGTGCCAAGAGTCCAAGCTGGAGGTGGTGGTGTGACCGTTTGGTTTGCTTTTCATGCAGGGGGCAAAACTGACCTGGTTGTTCTGAATGGAAACCTGAACCAGTTCAAGTACAGGGCCATTCTGGAAGAAACATTGCTTCCATTTGCTCGTGCAGCCTTTCGAGGAAACTTTGTCTTCCAAGATGACAATGCACGGCCTCATCGTGCTCGCATGATCCAACACTTTCTTGCTGACCGTGGTGCAGAGCATATGGAGTGGCCTGCCATGTCCCCGGATATGAATCCGATAGAGAACTTGTGGGCAGAATTACCACGTCAAATCGACCACTTGGACCAGCAGCCGACCTCTGTGCGTGAATTGCAGCAGGCTATTGTCACTGCATTGCAAGCGATTCCTGTCCAAACCTTGGCAAATCTCGTGAACAGCATGCCTCAACGTGTACATGCTCTCCTGAATGCTCGTGGGGGTTACACGAAGTACTGAACTGTAATTTTACTGTCCGTAATCCCAGTCGTAATTTAACTTTTGTTTTTGTTTAAAAAAAAATTGGCGAATGTGCAAAATAAAGAGATACTTCTGGAAAACGTACAGATGTTTAACACAGTACTGTCCATGAATTGAGTTCGATATCAGTTTTCATCACTTTCAAGGATCAATTTATTTGTTTCGAAATGTCAAATGTGGTTTTTGTTTCTTTTAAAGGTCACATTAACAAAATCTAGAATAATTTCAATATAATTCCAATGAACTTTTGGTTCTAAGACATCTTGAAAAGTAAGTTCACCCCCACAAAAAAAAATTCCATATTAAATGCCAAGTCTGTATATATGCTGGTGGGTGAATGTGGCGTTCAGCACGTTTCTGAGTTAAATGTGATGCCGATCAGGAAGAAGAAGAAGCCGTACTACCAACTTCGTGCACTTCCTGAATTCTTTGATTTATTCATACTTTCCCTCGCGGTCCCCCTGTGCTGTCTTTCCCTCGCGGTCCCCCTGTGCTGTCTTTCCCTCGTGGTCCCCCTGTGCTGTCTTTCCCTCGTGGTCCCCCTGTGCTGTCTTTCCCTCATGGTCCCCCTGTGCTGTCTTTCCCTCGCGGTCCCCCTGTGCTGTCTTTCCCTCGCGGTCCTCCTGTGCTGTCTTTCCCTCGCGGTTGTCAGCTCTTTCATGAGCCTCGATTCAGTATTAAAAAAAAAAAAATTCAAATGTCTGGTGATTTGTATTTATTTATGTGAATGTGTACTTGTAGTTGTATATAACTGTCATTAATTTAAAAAACCTTAGGCACTATCCAGCAATTTATTTATTTATTCATAACTCAAAAAAACGAACTTTTTTTTTTTTAATGTTTTTTTATTTTTGCCTAAAACACTCCCAGGCCCTCACTGATGAACCTCTGAAAGTTTGACGAAGATCCGTTCAGCCATCTCTGAGAAAAATGGCGACACAGACAGACAGACGGACAGACAGACATCTCTCTTATATAGTAGATTGATGAAAAAAACCTCGTTTTTAAATCAAATTCATAACCTTTTAAGATGATGTGATTGTCATACAAACATTGTTTACATTTTTAATTAATTAGCTAATTATCTGACCTGGATGGAAATTTAAAAAGGGCTCCATTAGGATATGCGCATCAATGTCATGAATCATCATGCCAAGTTTCCAAAACGATCTGTTGAGCTTCCTTGGAGTAAGTAAAACACGAAAACATGTTAATGGACCGATGGAAGGAAGGACAGAGAAGAAAAAGAAAAAAAAACATACATCTTCTTTCGTATGCAGCACATTGGCATCATTGACTGAGGGTTCAGTTGTGCTGCTGATGCAGTTCCCCTATTACCAGTCCACTGCCGACCTCAGAAGGAGGACAGTGTTATGATCTGTGACCTCTTCTTCTTCTCTTTAGCTTCCTCTTCTTCTTCACCGACCAAATTTGACATGTGCTTTGACCCAAGATTTGAGATCCTGTGATTGACTGTTACGGTCTATGACCTCTTCCTCTCTTCTTCATCTTCTTCTTCTTCACCCCACCAAGTTTAACTTATGTGGTTTGACCCAAGATTTGAGATCCTGTGATTGGTTGTTGTTATGGTCTGTGACCTCTTCCTCCTTTCTTCCTCCTCTTCTTCATACTGCCGAGTTTGACTTGCGTCTTTGTCCCAAGATTTGAGAGTCTGTGATTGGCTATCCTGAGCACTTTGTTGCAGTGAGAAACTATTGGGGCATAACTTCTTTCGTACGCAGCACAAGGCTGTGAGTAGCATCACGGGCTGGGCATGCGGTTAGGCCTCTTCCATGTCCCTGTAGGTTAGAGTTGGAATTTTGTACAGGTACTCAGCCACTTTTCCTGAATGACACTGGGATATTTAAATGTCCACCAAACTGATGCTGGAGGAGCGGATGCTCAGTTTAACGTTCTTCCGAGGGACGGCACACATTCTGCCTGTGAGAAACCAAGATGGCTGTTTGTAGCTGTCAAGATTCAAACCCAGGCTAGTCAACCCAGACCTCTAGGTGTGCACACCTCTCGGCCATCCTCCCAGCCTAGAGCACAACTTATGGTTTATAACAGGGTATTAATGGCTACGTATCGCCGAGCTTGTGCTTTTGACTATCACAACAGATGTTTTACCTTTTGTGAAGACAACGTTTATATCTCAGGCTGGCACCGACCCCAATTACCAGAATAGTCAGGCCACACATCTTTTATGCATTTTTTTTACTTTTTGTGTTGTATTCGAATTGTCTCAAGGATGCTTTGTGGCATGGCGACTGTCTCTGATAAGCTGCATTTGCATTTCTCTTTTTGAGCAGACACGTTCAGCTCCTGAAGCAAGAGTGATGGAGACGCTTGTGCGATATCGGACTGTTTGAAATTTAAACCTACATAAAGGTGACAAATGTTTGATACCACACAATTCTGGTTACAAATGGCCTTACAACTTTCCGTTTAAAGTGAATTTTCTGAAAGGGTGCATTTTGATTTTCTTTTGAAAGCAATTTGAGCAAAACTTCAACCTCCAGGACACCAGGAAAAATTGATTCGGGGTGCAATCTATTATTGTGTATCCGCCAGGATGGGGTTGTGGAAGGGGAAGAGTATGGATGGAGAGGCTATGGGTTTGTGTGGTTTGGAGTAGTCGTTAAATAGTCTTCCATGTTTGCATAAAAAAGTTTGCACACAACAAAAAGATGCCCCAAGTTTCTTTTGAAGTGGATCCAAGATGTGGATATGGCTCTAAGGAAGTTCTGTATTCAGCAGTGCAATCTTGACATGTATCTCTGACAAGTCATCAACTACCTTGATTGTTGGTTGACATGATAGTAGCACATAAAGGGTCCCTTTAAAGATAGTACAGGAGCACATACCTCGTAATAAGGTCTTCATTCGATACCCACTCTATATAAACCCATGACTTGGCAGTTTGGTAGAAGAAACCATCTAGAGCACTCCAGGTAGACGAAACCCCCTAGAGCACTCCAGGTAGACCAGATGCCAAACAGGCTTCATGCTCAAGGCCATTATATCGCCAAAGGGGTACGGCATGATGACTATTCAAAATTTGGGGTAGTGGTCGTCACATAAATTCAAATATCTTTGCCAATACTCCACATCAATTTTCAAGTTTCCTTTAATGCCCTTTAGTGTTATCTTCCTCTAACCGTTAATCCAGGCAAGAGTAGAACGGCACTTGGTGGAGCGCACACCTCCTCCAGGCTGAATAGTTTGTTTTGTATCCCACTGATAGGTCAGATCTGGATTTGGACCTGAACCAAATCGAATCAGCTTGTTCTGGTCACCTGACCAACTCGTCCAACAAGTTTGGTCATAACTCTTTCGCAACTTTTTTAAACATCATGTTATATATCGCTTTTCGCCGAATCTCTCAATGGTGAAGAATCACTTAACAATTGAATAACTATCATATCCGAATGCATATTCAGATCTTCACCAAAATCGAATAATTTCGTCCTTGTCACATGCGTTACATCTCTGCCAAATTTAGTCCTAATCCGTCCAAAACTTTTTGAGATATCTTGTTCACAGACAAACAAACAGAGAGACAGACAGGGGTGAAAACATAACCTCCATCCACCTTTGGTGGCGGAGGTAACAATGTAACTATATTTGAGTCTCTTTCAAGTTCAAATACGCTTGTCTTTGTCGCTATCCTGATCATCGTCATCATATCAATGCAGGCTTGCGGCATGGCATTTGGGTTCTTGAAACTTTCCTGCGTCATAATGCATTCATGGTCATCCGCTCTGCAGTTCCAATCTGTTTGAACTGCGGAACGATTTCCTCAAGCTTTGACCTGATAATAATTAGATTGTTTCCACCAGCTCGTGGGATGCTAGCTCCCTGATCATCAACACAGGCTGTAGGATACCATCCATGACCTGGTGCTGTTCCTCATGTTGGATGGATCACCCATGCCAGACAGCTCATTTCCCACCAATTCATTTTGCAAGACTGGGGTCCCCTCATGTCTTTCGCAAGGACACATGCTTAGACGTCTCGATATTCAAACATGGGACACACAAAGTACAACCAATGAATCTTTCATCTGCCATATTGCTATATTCTAGAGAAGTGATGATCTCACATCTGGGCGAGCACAAACTCTCTGTCATGACAGTTTTCCATCATTTCAGAATGAGATCATTGACATTGGGGGGCTGGAACTTATTGATCTCCGCTTTGATTAGTTTTGGAGTACGATTCGGTAACTTGCATCATTAAGCACTGTCAAGTTCACTTGGTGCTTCTGGCTGAGTGGTTCGTTCTCGAAGGCAACATTCCATGAAGCAGCATTCCTCGCATCCAGCAGAGATTTGGAGCTGCAGTACAGAAACTCAGACTTTGTTTGATAAATTTGCCATTGACGGAAGGCAATGTCAACAGCAAAATGTTTTATCAGTTGGAGTTGGATTCCATGACTTCTATAACATTCTGTGGCCATACGTTTTTCTTTCAGCAGGGCCTTATATTTATTTAGCCAACTGTAGCGCAACTGTAACATTTTTATGCCCAAACATATGTCTGGCATGATTTCTGCAACAAATTAATTCAATGCTGTGGCATATCTGGTTTATTTTTTTCAACCCTTTTTGAACTTGGTGAACTTCAAATTGGGTTTGCAATATGACGAGAAGCAGGCTTATGGTACTTGCTTGTACTCTACAGCCACCTGCAACTCTATTATTCAGGCCACAAAATGCTCGTAGCATGTTTGGATCACTCTGCGCTTCTGCTGTCCACCTGATTGTCGCACATTTACCAAAACTAGTTGGTCCGTTGTACCAAATTGTCATTGGTATTCACCACCTTAGAGCATATCTGCCTGCCGGAGTTGGGGGTCTTTTGGGTCTCGAGTCTTTTGGGCCCTCAGGGACCTTTGGGTCTTTTTGGACGTTGGGGACTTTTGGGTGATTTGTGTCCTCGGGGACTTTTGGGTCATCAAGGATCTTTGGGTCTTCTAGGTCTTTTGGATCCTCTGGCACTTTTGGATCAAGGACTTTTTGGGTCCTTGGGGGCTTTTGGGTCCACAGGGACTTTTGGGTGATTTGGGTCCTCCGGGACTTTTGGGATCATCTGGTTCTTTTGGGTCATTAAGGACTTTTGGGTCATCTGAGTTTTTTGGGGTCTTTTTGGTCTTTGGGAACTTTTGGGTCAGCTGGGTCTTTTTGGTCCTCAGGGACTTTGGGGTCATCTGGGTTTTTTGGGAACTCAGGGAGTTTTGGGTCTTTTTGTCCTCAGGGACTTTTGGGTCTTTTTGGTCCTCAGAGATTTTTGGGTCATCTGGGTCTTTTGGGGAGTTTTGGGTCTTTTAGGTCCTCGGGGACTTTTGGGTCTTGTTGGTCCTCAGGGACTTTTGGGTAATCTGGGTCTTTTGGGGAGTTTTGGGTCATTAAGGACTTTTTGGGTCCTTGGGGAATTTTGAGTTCCTCAGGGACTTTTGGGTCCTCTCAGACTTTTTGGTCATCAAGGACTTTTGGGTCATCTGGGTGTTTTGGGTCTTCAAGGTCCTTTTCGGTCCTTGGGGAATTTTGGGTTCCTCAGGGACTTTTGGGTGTTTTGGGTCCTCGGGGACTTTCGGCTCATCTGGGTGTTTTGAGTCCCCGGGGGGGGGGGGGGGGTCTTTTGGGTCTTTTGGGTCTAATGGGTCTTAGCAGTCTAAAGGGTGAAAAGGTACATTTCAATCGCACGTAATTGACGTCAAAAAGTATGACACACTGACACACACACACACACACTGACACACACACACACTGACGCACACACACACTGACGCACACACACACTGACACACACACACACACACACACACACACACACACATACCGACACACACACATACCGACACACACACATACCGACACACACACACACACACACACACACACACACACACACACATACATACACATGCATAGACAGACATATACACACACACACACACACAGTAACACACACACACAGTAACACACACACACACTGACACACACACACACTGACACACACACACACACACACCGACACACACTGACACACACACACACACACTGACACACACACACACACTGACACACACACTGACACACACACACACACTGACACACACACACATACATACACATGTATAGACAGACATCCACACAAACACACACGCACACACACACAGTAACACACACACACACACACACACACACACACACACACACACACACAGTAAGACACACACACTAACACACACACACACACACACACTGACACACTGACGCGCACACACACACACCGACACACCGACACACACACACACGCACACACACTCTTTCTCTCTCTCATCCATTTATAGTAGATAAGCAATTTTGTGTCTGTCTGTCTGCATGACTGTGGCAGAAGCATTCATTTGTACCTTATCCAATCTCAATCAAACTTGCAAAGAGGACTGATATAAGACAAAGGTTGTAGCTAATTCTCCTCTTCCGCCCCCCCCCCCCTCCCCCAAAACCACAAGGTTCCGAAGATGGGGCCAATGCAAGTTATCTACGTAAATGCGTAAATGCATAGTGAAAGTGTCGCGTCACTTGCTGTGGTGGTGGGAGAGGGTATCGCAAGAGATATTCTGGAGCCCTTAATTGTGTCATGAGTAATAGACTTTCTTGTCTTTTTTCACAGTAACTTTAGTGCAGCTGGAGTTGTTTAGTACAGCTTTAGTACATGTGATGAAATATGAAGAAGATGATTCGATGGAATGGCCTTGAGAAGAGAATATAACGGGTTGTAGGGAGAGGAGGAGATTTGGTTTTCGTATCTGTCTTTTGTGAGTGGACGTTTGAGTAAGGTATGACTGGGAATGAATTACTTGCTTGCTTATAGGTAATGAAATGCTAGTAGAATCTTTACTATAGTTCTAATATTATTCTTTACGAACAACGGTACCCGCCCTACGGGCAGGGCTTTAATTGGGAGGCCCAAATGAAAAGGCAAAATATCAGAAATTGAAGGCTTTTTTTATATTAAACGATTTATATAAACATCCGTTAAATCATATCACACAGCAAATCGTCAAAATCTAAACAGTACATGTCGCCTATTTTGAAAAAAGATTGAATTAATAGGGCCTCATCCTCCTTTTTTTTTTTTTTTACCCGGACGATCAACTGGTGTTTTTTTATTTGGTCCTAAGTATGTAAAGAGCGGCTCGGTTTTAATACCGTAAAATACTTCGTGGATTTTCATGGCGGTCAATGACGTCATATTGCTTTCGTGCGTGTTAAAAACATATCTCTTCAGGTAAACTGTATTTCGTATTTTTTCGTGAACTTGAGTTCTAAACTTGCATTCAGTTGTATTTTGCGATGAACGACGACAATGACAACAGAACCGTTGAGATGTGGAAGAGCACGCGACGAATCTGCAAAACGGAAGCAGCTGCTACACGTCTTTCTCAGTCACACGTTTATGTGTGAAGAGTGCGCGCCGAATCTAACACGGAAGCGGCTGCTACAACTGTTTCTCAGTCGCTTTGCACACGCTGCCGTGTTTCTTTGGAGCTGCACGTTTATATAGGAAGAGTTCGTCAGGAGTCGATCTACTCTCTCCTGGTACCTAAAATTTCAACAAAAGCCACATCACTGTTCATATCGGTAAATATTATTCCATCGTGTTTTGAAAAACTGGAAAATTGGAAATTGGAGAAAAAAATATAGCCTATTTACTCCAGGGGGTCTCAGAATTACCCATCCAAAATATCGTTGCGATCGGTTCAGCCGTTTTTGTGGTACCTGGGAACGGACGGATGGACAGACGGACATTTGGTGAATTATAGTAAGATTCTGTCTGTATAGGGTATGTGGAGATAGATTTCAATAAAGCCTCATATCTGGGAAACGAGGTCTTGACTTGATTTCATAACAATTTATTGAAATCTATCTCACCACGCGAGGCCATGGACAAGCTTTTCAAACCGGAGAGGTTTGATGGGGATCCCAATGCCAGCAATGCCGGAGGATGCTGGACCCACTGGATCAGGTCCCTAGAACTCTACATGCGAACCGTGTCCGAAGCCACGGACCAACAGAAGATGGATGTTCTCATTTGCAACGTGTCTAGCAATGGACATGACTATTTCTCGCACTGTGATACCTATGCAGATTCTGTAATGGCTCTGTGAGCTCTCTATGTAAAACCACGAAGCACTATTTATGCATGACATTTGCTCGCTAGGTGCAGGCAAGAGGCTACTGAGACTTTGGAGCAGTATACAGAGGAGTTACAACAACTCGACCAGGACTGTGGAGTGCAGCATCAGATGGCCCTCAATGATCTAATGCGAGATGCTTTCATTACTGGTCTCCTATCTCCGGCCATCCGTCAGCGGCTGCTAGAGACCGAGACTATGACCTTTTAGGCTGCATATGAACAGGTTTAGGGTTTTGCAGCTGGCCCAGACTCGATCAGACACATATGGATGACCTTATCTGACAGCGAACGCTGCTACCGCCGAGAAACGCTCAGACTTTCCGCCGCAGGGTCAGGTTGTCCGTGGCACGCCGCTTGCCAGTATTTTCTCAACAAGAGTCCGGATGCCGAGGAGAGTGGTTCGGTTACTATGGGGGCCATGACTCCTGCTGCGATGATAGGCAAATGTTTCTTTTGCGGAAATCGCAGACATCCTAGGAGCTATGCCCGGCTCGGGATGCGCTGTGCAATAGTTGTGCAAAGAAAGGACATTTTGCTAAAGTCTGTCGATCAATTAAGGCCAGACGAACAATGCTCGCAGGCACTTGCGCCTCGAGGACGGCTCTTGGGGTTGCGCCTTGCGGCCTGGCGAGGGCTGTGATTCCTGTGGTGTTTAAAAGCGAAGCAGCTGACGCTTTGATCAACACTGGGAGCAGTGAAAGTTATGTCAGCCAGGATCTTGTTTGCAGACGTGGCTGGCCCACTGTTCCTGCTACTCTGGCTCTATGGCAAAGCTCCAAAGAATTATGTGTAGTGAACTTGGTAGCTAATGACATACTGTACGCAGATGTTAAGATGATGGTATTGCCGAATCTGTGCTCCGACGTCCTACTTGGTCATGACTTTTTGAATCGGCACGGGTGTTTAGAGATGCGATTCAATAGTGCTCAACCCACTAAAGTCTTCTCGGTATGTAGCTTGACGGACATGTCGATTGAACCTCAGACTTTGCTCGCTAGGTGCAGGCAAAAACCTCAGACCTCGGACAACCCTGTTGTTTCCATGTCTGACAACTAATTGTCGCCCTATAACTGTGAAGTCTAGGTGATATTCGCGCCCTGATGCACAATTTATCGCTGACAAGACAAAGCGCCTGCTAAGCGAGGGTATAATCGAGCCTAGTAGCTCACCCAGGAGAGCTCAAGTGCTCGTAGTCAATAATCCTAATCACCGGAAGCGTATGACCATTGACTATTCTCAGACGATAAATAGCTTTACCCAACTTGATGCCTACCCACTTCCCAATATGGATGACATGGTCAGAGAGGTATCTACCTACTGGGTATTCAGCACCTTGGACCTCTGAAGTGCGTATCACCAGATACTCATCAGGGAGAATGATCGTCCTTACACCGCCTTCAAATCTGGTCCGCAGTTGTATACATTTTGTAGAATTCTCTTCGGGGTCACTAACGGACTTGCATGTTTCCAACGGGTGATGGATGACATTTTAACCAGAGAACAGCTGAAAGAAGTTTTCATGTATGTCGATAATGTCACAGTATGTGGTCGTGATCAGGTAGACCATGACTCAAATTGACGGTTTTTGGATGTTGCGAAGAAATACATATTGACCTTCAATGAGGATAAGTGTAACTATTCCGTCACAACAGTGTATCTCTTGGGGTACACCGTGACCGGAGGGGAGATGCGACCTGATGCCACTCGGCTGCAACCTTTGCTTGAAGTGGCCCCTCCCATCGACCGTGCGGCATTGCGCAGAGTACTGGGATTGTTCGCGCATTATTTCAAGTGGATCCCAGGGTTTTCAGAGAAAATATGGCCATTGGTGGAATGCAAAATATTTCCACTGAACGTGGTAGCGAAGGCCGCATTTCAGCTGTTGAAAACCGACATAGCTAAGGCTGTTGTGACCTCAATCGACAAGACTATTCCTTTTATGATAGAGACAGACGCCTCGGACTGTGCCATAGCGGCTACCCTCAATCAAGCTGGAAGGCCAGTCGCTTTCTTCTCTCGCACCCTGTCTGTTAGTGAAAAGCGACATTCTGCTATGGAGAAGGAAGCTTACGCGATCATAGAAGCCATCAGACGGTGGCACCATTTCCTTCTAGGGAAACATTTCCAGTTAATCACGGACCAGCAGTCCGTTGCCTTCATGTCCGGACGCCATATGCAGAATATAAAAAATGAGAAAATCGCTCGCTGGCGTATACAATTAGTTGACTTCAGTTTCGACATTGTTTACAGGCCGGGACGAGATAACTGGCTGCTGACGCGTTATCTCGACCTGTCTGTTTGGGAATGACCACCGGCGATTTACGTGATATTCATAAATCGCTCTGTCACCCCGGGGTGACTCAATTGGCTCACTTAGTGTGAAGCAGGCATCTGCCATTTTCTATAGAAGACGTCCGGCGTCTTTGTAAAGCATGCTCTGTGTGCGCCGAAGTAAAACCGAGTTTTTATAAACCGAATATGGGAACGCTGATTCATGCTGGAAGGCCATTGGAGCGTTTGAACGTGGATTTCAAGGGTCCGTTGCCAGCAGCAAGGGGGGCGCCGATACATTCTTACTGTTGTCGACAAGTACTCCAGATTTCTGTTTGCTTTTCCATGCATTGATATGTCTGCGGCTACGGTGATTGAATGTTCGCGGCAATTGTTCTTAATGTTCGGATATCCTGCCTTCATTCTCTCCGACCGAGGTACGGCCTTTTTCTCTCAAGAGATTACACAGTTTCTCTAGGATCGAGGTGTTGCCACTAGCCGTACCACGGCGTACAATCCTCAAGGCAATGGTTTGGTGTAACGATATAACGGAATTATCTGGAGAGCCATGTCTATGAGCTTGAAGGCGCGCGGTTTGCCTTCACAGCAGTGGGAGCATGTACTGCCTGACGCAGTGCACACAATCCGGTCACTATTGTGTACTGCTATGAATGAAACTCTGCACGAATGTATGTTTCAATTTCAGCGACGTAGTGCTAGTGGGCGAGCGTTGCCCTCTTCGTTGACCGAGCCCTGTCCAGCTGTCCTGAGATGAGTGGTCAGACAAACTAAATACGAGTCATTGGCGGATCGCATAGAAATTCTAGAGGCAAATCCGGAGTATGCTCATGTTAGACTGCCGGACAGATGTGAGACTACTGTATCTGTTTACCATCTCACGCCTTGCGGTGAGGGAGATCAGTTTGTGGCATCTCACGCCTTGCGGCGAGGGAGAATCTCGGGTTCACCCGTCAAAGCAGAGTCACAGCAAGGATCGACCAGGGATAAAGTAATGCTTGATAATGTCAAGGTTACGGAGATCCCGTCGGTGTTAGGGAGACCTCAAAAGGAACAGACTGATGAGGATGATTCTCTTTTTGGATCCGGGGACCCAGGATCTGAAGGGATTTATTGAACTCATGCTGGAAGATTGTGCCAACAGCCAACTCGTTTAGGTTGGTAGAGCTTTGCTCTGTTACTGTTACGTTGCTTTCTTGTTTGTTCGCTAGCTTGTATTTTAACGGAGGGAGAATGTGATAAAATATGAAGAAGAATATTCGATGGAATGGCTTTGAGAAGATAATATAACGGGTTGAAGGGAAAGGAGGAGATTTGGTTTTCTTATCTGTCTTTTGTGAGCGGAGGCTTGAGTAAGGTATGACTGGGAATTAATTATTTGCTTGCTTATAGGTAATGAAATGCTAGTATAATCTTTACTATAGTTCTAATATTATTCTTTATTCTGTGCCTATATGGTATGTGGAGATATATTTCAATAAAGCTTCATATCTGGGAAACAAGGTCTCGACTTGATTTCATAACAGTACAATTGTGAAAAATTTGACAAAATGGTGGAAATTTTCATGCATGTTCTTCAAGATATGTGGATTCATATAAGACTAGGTACCCATTGCTATCAACATGGTATCTGGCCGCCATATTGAATTTTAAAATGGCCACCACGTAAATCGGTTATCCATCATATTTCAGCTGATAGTCAACATAGAAACATGATCTTCATGTCTAATTCAACATTTCCATTGATATTTGTGCTTAAACCCATATTTTGGGTCAAGTAAGGCCAAGTAAAATAAATTAGTTTCTCGCCCGACCTTTTTTCAAATTATCCAGATTTTTTATATTTATTTCAAGATGGCCGCCACATGGTGAAATCTACCAGACCAAAGACTAGCACTACCACCAACACACATCCCATATACCATTATGAATGACGTTGATTTTATACCAGATACGTCAACATCTACTGAAACAGTGGCACTATCTGCTGTGCTGTGCACTTATACATACTGAACCAGTACTAGATATATGCGGACTTGCACTACTGACCTGAGTTGTCTGGTAGTTTTTTTAAAGTTTTTTTTTGTATACTGAATCGAGGCTCGTGAAAGAGCTGACATTTATTTCACAAACAAATCAACCAGACAAACAAAATATATAAAAATAGGGAGCGGAAGACAAGAGAAGGGGAAGCACACAAACACTTGAGGTCACACAACATTTAAGAGCAGGGAGATGTGTGGGAGGGAGAGGGCTTGGGGGGAGGGGGGTGGCAGAAGTATAAAACACAAGAACACTGCAAGGACTTCCAGGAAAGAAGTTGGTCTTTCAAAAAAGTGGATTTGGGGTGAAATTAGCGGGGATAGAAAAGATCAATGTTTTGGATTGGGGAAGATAAGAGATGGTGGTGAACAGCCGTTTTAAAGACCTGGAGGGTGGAGTGGGATTGAAGAGAGTGAGGGAGTTTCTTCCAGAGGCGGGAGAAAAGAGGTATGAAGGAGTGAAGGTGAGCGGAGAGTCTTGATTTTGGCAGTTTAACCATAAGAGGGTTGCAGGCAGATCTTGTGCGACCTGTAGGAATATTTGCTGGACAGAGCCCAGAGAGAGAGCTGGGGGGGCAAGGCCAGAGAGGAGTCGGCAGAAGATGGAAAGACCACCAACCTGCCTGCGGTGAGTGAGTGAGAGGCCCTTGGAGTTAGCTTCATCGCGGGAGATTCCAATGATTCTGAATGCTTTGGTTTCAACAGCGTGAAGACGAGCTAGGTGTGAGGCAGGTGCACCAGCCCAGAGGGGAGAGCAGTATTCCATTGAGCTGCGGATGAAAGCCTTGTATGTGGTGAGGAGCTCAGGTGTGCCAAGGAAGGACTTCGCACGATGGAGGATGCCCAGTCGTCGACTGGCTTTGGAGGCCAGATTTGAAATGTGGTTTTCCCAGGAAAGATCATGGCAGATAGTGAGACCCAAAAGCTTGAGTGACAGAACTTCTTGGAGAGGATTATTCAGAAAGTGGATGGGAGGGTTGTCCAGTCGGTCTTTTCGGAGAGACATCGTAAGAGTGTGAGATTTGTCAGGATTGAAAGACATGTTCCACTTGTATGCCCAGTCTGTGATTTTGTCCAGGTCTGCAGAGAGTGAGGAGGCTGCAGACTGCCGATCTGAGGGATGAAGAATGGAGCGACAGAGAGTAAAGTCATCAGCAAAGAGATAGAGAGGATTTTCAAGAGAGTCAGAGAGATCATTGATGAAGCACAGGGCCCAGAACACTGCCTTGGGGAACTCCAGCCTGAACAGGAAAAGGAGATGAGAGAAACCCATTCAGGGCCACACGTTGACTACGACTAGAGAGGAAGTCCGCCAGCCATGCGTGGAGATTTCCATGGATACCAAAAGAGGAGGGTTTGGTGAGCAGAGCGGGGTGCCAGACCGTATCGAAGGCACGTGATATGTCAAGGGAGACAGCTCTAATTTCCTGTTTGGCATTGAGGACCTCCATCCATTGTTGAGAAAGCAGAAGCAGCATGTCCAGAGTAGAGTGACCAGGTCTGAAACCAAATTGATGATCAGAGATCAAGCCATTGGAGAAGAGGAAAGATTTCATATCTGAAGCAATGATGGATTCCATGACTTTGCTGATAATTGGGAGAAGGCTGATTGGTCTGTAGTTGCTGGGATCTGTTTTTGCACCTTTTTGTGCAAAGCGGTGATGTTGGCAGATTTCCAAGCAGATGGCAGATGACCTTGAGCAAAAGAGAGGGTGAAGAGAACAGAGAGAGGGAGTGAAAGAGCGGAAGAACAGGATTTTAGGACCCGTGGGCTGATGCCGTCAGGTCCAGTTGCAGAATCAGTTGTCATTGATGGGTGATCCCTGGTGAACTCCCCATTTGAAAATGCATTTAAAATACTCCCCAGAGTCTGGGTTCCGTCGAACACAGTACGAGCATACCATGGCTCTTCAAAAACTTTCTGCCAGCCTTTCGGATGCATACACAAATGAAGACCATTTTAAGACCTAGGTCTAGTGTACTTCATCAGTAGCTCAATTACAGCTACTGAGAAAGTTTGTTCTTGAGATTGATAATGTCTGCTATGGCTAGAGCTCGCTAGCTAGTTAACTTAACTGTACACCTTACGACGTACATACTGTACATGTCTTGAAAATCATGTTCGCTGAGTGTGCGGTGCGACATGAGCAAGTGCACTTACAGATGAGGTTAATTTCATTTTTGTGAGCGCTGGGCCTATAGAGGCCCCAAAATAATTATTGGTCTGGGTTATAGACTCCCGTGACAGAAATAAAGAAAGAAAAAAAAAATGTATAATTTTTTTTTTTAAAGACCTGCAGAGAAAATAGTAAATATCAAAAAAAAAAAAAAGGAAGCTGCCCTTAAAAAGGAAGTGGGCAGGGACCAGAAACTAATAATATTTTACGTGGCCTAATCTAAATATGTTATAACCATCACAAACAAATGATCGCTATGTGGAATTTCAAGATGGCCACCATACAAACACGTTTCAGGAAAGTGATCTCAGTGTCTCTTGAGGTGAGGAATCAATATTTGGTCATATATGAATACCTATGTATTTAGGTGTATGTATGTTTTTACTTTTGTCACATTTTACAGTTATTTTCTCAGCCATAGGAGTAGTGCCAATGCACATATTTATGAAAATGAACATCTCAATTTGACACAGGATGGACAACACAAATGCTTACACACATTCAAATAATTAATATATGGCTATTCCACATAAAAAACTGGAGAGATGACAGACAGGAAGACTTTTATTGTGATCAATGTTGTCAACTGCACCCAAGTTAACACTTGAGCGTCTGAGCTGAGGAGGTCATACAACCTGTTGAGCATGGTACGGGGCACACACAGTATTTGCCAAATCAGTGGAGATGCTCATTAACCTGTCATATGACACACACAGCCCAAGGTTAAAACAAGTTCTCTTTTCCTTGTTTTGGCAAGAATGAGCATGCTGAGGTATCTTGGCAATGGTGCCTCCCCTTCCTCATTGTGTCTGATACCAACTGATGCACGAGATCTCTTTACTGTATTGAACAGCATAATCTCTGACGAGACAATTGCAATATGCTCTTTTGTTGTGTTTACAAGATTGGTTTTCACTGTCTGGACCATCAAGAATCATTCAAACAAGTGAATTGATTGAGAGATGGGGGAACTGCATCCTTCTCTCATCCATGTTCAAATGAATCAGTAAGCTCATACTTATGATACTTTTGATCAAAAATGTGATTCTGTGCAACCTGTGCTGCCCTGACTAACTTTATTGCATCTGTGTCAATATTGTCTGATAGAGCACATTTGATGGTACTTCCAATGTCTTTCTCAAAGTTTAATAACATATCTCTACCTTGTTGCTCTGCTCTCAGATCAGGAATCTGCCACAGTACTCTCTCCTTTAACCCAGTCGAATGCGCTCTGCCACTTACTGTGTGGTGTGGCCTTCTAGTTCTACCAGCCTCGTATAGTTTAAAAACAGGAATGATGGCTTCATTCTGCAGAGTTTCTTCAATATAACCAACCAGCTGTCCAAATACCAAAGCAACAACTGAAGCTCCAATCTTTCCTTTCCTTAGGTGAGTATTGTGTGCGGTCCCTCGGGCAATTTTGTAATTTGGTAATGCAGGACAAATGGTACATTGATTGCGTCAATAACAACCATATCACCAGCTGCTAAATTTTGCGAGTAACTTTGCGTCTCTCAACTCTGTCACACGTTCTCTGACCGTAGTATCGATATCAGTAGTTGCAGCACTATTGAGACTAGATTTGGGCTCGGGTTTGGATTTTTTCACGTTTCATGGTGGAAACTAACAACCAGCAAGATTTGTGCCAACCTGCATGGTTAGATTGCAATGTTTCGCTGATGCCTGGGTCGTCATCTCGCCTTGTTATGCCAATGTCTTCGGTATGGCGCCAAAGTTGTAGAACTGTTGTATACAATTGGCGAGAGTTTCATATCCCATTGGCGTATTCTCTCTTCCAGTGTCTTCTTGGAAAAGTGGACACACTTTCCAGTCTGTTTGGAAAGCATCTTTTGATGGCTCATGACTCGTGATTTTTTCACCCAATCTCCACATAATTTGGCTGAACCACCTTCAGAGGCCATTTTCCCCCGCAGAGCAGGGGATGGCCTTTTTGGGGGGCACCGTGGTCCCCTTTTTTAAAGCAATGTTTTACGGCCGGATGCCCTTCTTGCCGCCAACCCTGTTAGTCGCCTCTTGTGACACACAGGGAATTACCAGTGAACTGGTACTCAATTTGCCGACCTCGGAGGGATGACAGGCTGAGTCAACCCCCCTGGTGTTAATTCAGCGATTGACCGGGATTCAAACCCAGGATTCTAGGATCCCAAGCCAGCACCCTAACCGCTAAGCCTGATAGTCACACATTTACCAAAACTAGAGGGCCCGTTGGTCCATTGTACCAAATTGTCATTTGCTTACGACATCATCAGTCACATGGTATGGTGGCCATCTTGGATTTAAGGAAATTAAATCGAAAAACCACATCTCCAGAACTGCGTAACCGATCCAAACCAACATTTACAGATGTGATTATCAAAGTGATGACGTCATCCGTCGCGTTGTATGGCGGCCGTTTTGCCTGGAAGCCTATTGTCGCTGCTCGCAGTTCTAGTTTTTGTAGTATTATCGGAGAGTCTAAGACAGATGAATCATGAACACCAGTAACTCAAAAATTTGTTGAATATTGGCAAAGACCGGCGTGCTCTTTCAGAGGCTTCGATACCATGAAGAACCACCTTCAGAGGCCATTTTCCCCGCAGAGCAGGGGTTGCCCTTTTTCAGGCACCATGGTCCCCTATTTGAAGCAATGTTTTATGGCCGGATGCCCTTCCTGCCGCCAACCCTGTTAGTCGCCTCTTGCGACACACAGGGAATTACCAGTGAACTGGTACTCAATTTGCCGACCTTGGAAGGATGACAGGCTGAGTCAACCCCCCTGGCGTGGCTTCGATACCATGCAGTATGAAATTATATTTGATCTACAAGAGAGCCGTTGGTCTGTGTGTGTGTCTGTCTGTCTGTCTGTCTGTCTGTCTGTGTCTCGCTATTTTTCTCAGAGATGGCTGAACGGATCTTCGTCAAACTTTCAGAGGTTTATCAGTGAGTGCCTGGGAGTGTTTTAGGCAAGAAAAAGAAGTTGTTTTTTTGGATTTAAAAAAAATGCTCTATAGTGCCTAAGCCTTTTCGATTAATGAGAGTTACATACAAGTACACATTCGCATAAATAAATACAAAACAAACACCAGACATTTGAACACAAATAATAAAACAATAAAATTCCGGAAGTGGTTGAAGTTGGTTGTAAGGCTTCTTCCTCTTTCTGATCGGCATCAAAGTTAACTCAGAAACGTGATCAACGGCACATTCAGCAGCATATATTCAATGAAAAGGTAAAATGATGATTTGACATTTGTGATGGATTCTGATTTGGATGTAATTGCTTTTCCATTACATTTGCCCTCATTCCAAATATGTTAGTTTCTTTTTCGCTTGAGCAACGCCGGGTACTCCAGGTCGCTTTTCTACTTTACTCAGGTACAAATACAAATACAACTTTGTCTGGGGGGTATCAGGCTATGTGGCCGCAGCCTCATTCGAGGGCGTGGGGGACCGGGAGGGCGGCGTAAATTCTCTATGCAAATGTGTACTGTGCAGCGCCACTTGATGATGGTGGCAGAGGGTGGCTTGATGATGGTGGCAGGTGGCAGAGGACGACCCAATTGCTCCTTTTTTTTTTTTTCCTGTGCAACGCTGACGTTAAAGCGCTCTGCACGGGAATTTTTTTCCTCCCTCCCTCCCTCCCTTCCCCAAAACGGAGGAGCCTGTCAAAGCCCCCCACCCCCCAAAAGATGTATATATGTAGCATATCTTTCCTCTCCATCTCCCCTGCCCCCTCTCCTGCTTCCTCCTCCCTGCCCCCCCCCCCTCCCCAACGCCAGGTACTCCTGCTAGTTTTAAATAAAATTATCATTTAAATTGCTCCTTCCTCAATTTGATTGGCTGCTTTATCATAATCCTCCTCCCAAGTAATGGCTTCCAGCACAAAACTATTTCATACCACACACTATGTGGGGGTGTTCTAAAATGGTTGTTCCGCCATCCTGTCATCAAACCTTGGATGTTGTGAGTGTTGAATTAATTATATTTATCTGAGGAATCAAATCCGAGATGAAAGCGGCACTCACGATCTCACCATTGGTTATGGGCTTGCTGGTTCAATGCTCACTCCACGTCCACTCCATCCTCCCATAGTCTATCAACTGGTTTATCAGTTGTATTTTTGTTCTCCGCCTGGGTGCTCTAGTCGAAAGTGCCTCCTTGACGGGATTATTTTTGTACAGGCTCATACCATCTCAGCCTCCTTTGCTGCAGCCTCACTTTGACGCCTCAGACCATGATCTCACCCTGATAACGTCATTAGCCCGTGCCCTGTCTGGTTTGTAATCACGTGTGTGTGTGTGTGTGTGTGTGTGTGTGTGTGTGTGTGTGTGTGTGTGTGTGTGTGTGTGTGTGTGTGTGTGTCTGTCCGGCCCGAAACTTTTTCTACCGTTTGAGCTATTGTCATCAAATTTGCACCAAAGATTTATTATGATAATACAGAGAAGGAAAATTCATAATTTTGTCAAAAGGTGGAGGTCAAAATGTCAAAGGTCAGCATCACCTAAAATCGTCAATTTATCATGCGATTGACCTGAAATTTCAACTTACCATTTGAGCTATTGTCATCAAATTTGCACCAAAGATTTATTATGATAATACAGAGAAGGCAAATTCATAATTTTGTCAAAAGGTCAAAATGTCAAAGGTCAGCATCACCTAAAATCGTCAATTATCATGCGATTGACCTGAAATTTCAACTTACCATTTGAGTTTTGTCATCAACTTTCCACGAAAGCTTTATTGTGATAATATGGAGAGGGCAAACTAATAATTTTGTCAAAAGGTCAAAATGTCAAAGGTCAGCATCACATAAAATCGTCAATTATCCGACTGACCTGAAATTTAAAGAATTTGCATATCGGATCACTGAATTGGTTCACCAATCAAAAGCTAGAAGCTGATTATTTTGATAGATGTAAAGCGCAAAGGTCAAGGCTGCATAAAATTATCAATTTCCATTTTGTATTTTTTTAAACTGCTTTCATTATTTTGAGCATATGAAGAAGAATAAGACGTCTGAGCACAAACGGATGCGGACAGGCTTTGCATTTTCAGATGCTTTCTAGTTCTGCTTGTAGTCCAGCAAATCTACCCCTCTCACTGCCCTCAGACATCTCATTTCAATTGGCTTCAAGTGTTCTGTCGGTGTCTGTCAGTTTGAGATGTAAATGGCCTTGTCCCCGATCCACACACAAGAGCTGGGTTGACCATACTTATGTCTACAAGTCATCCCTTAAGTAGTCTGGGCCTCTGTTTATCGTAAATCTCTCCACTTATGCAATTCTCAGCAATCTTGCTTGTGGTTCTCAGTCGATCTCTCCATTTGCCACTAACCAGCCCCAAAGGTGCTTGAATGCAGATACCTGGTTTTGGAAAAAGACTGACGATTGCTGGTGCTGAGGATGTGCGATGGAGCGAATAGGCAAATCAAATTGATGACAGCCTGCGATTTGGTTGACGATCCGATTAAATATTGCAGACACGTCGTATTCAAATGTTCTTCACACCAATGAGTTTATACTTCCACAAAAGATCTCCGGCAGAGTGGCAGGGACCATCTGACGTTGCGGGACAGCCAAGGTCCATCAACTTCGCACTATTTTGATACTGAGGCTGAAACAACAATAACATCATCGTTGTCGTCATCACTGAAACAGACACTGTGACTAGATCAGCATTGCCTGTGCATGGACAGTCGGGAAAGGTTTCCACCTACTGTATCTATATGCCTGATAATACTGTTTAATGGGAGTTTCTCTTCTGTATGCACTACAAAAGGGTTGTTGTTGCTGTTGTATAGCCCCGGACAGTTCTCTCGAACAAGCCCGCGCACGGAGATGGCTGATCGATCTCCCACAAACGACCCAGAGATCGCCCACATCCAGGATGGTGTACCCCACCTTCACAAAGTCAGGGCCATGTGAGATAGAGAGATGAGAGATCGAGATAGATATATAGAGAGACAGAGACAGACAGACAGAGACAGACAGAGACAGAGACTTTTATTACAAAAGTATAAGATAAAGATTCCTTACAGTCAAAACAAAAGAAACAAACTAGTTACATACAATTTTACCATCGGGGAAATCAAAACCAACAAAAGGTAAAGCTACCAAAACAAGCACAAAGGATATTTAGTAAAGACGAGAGAGAAAGCACCAAATGGCCATCAGATATTTTACAAAAATCATCATTTAAACACCACATTCTCTCAGAGTTCAAGTTGGCTGGAAAGCGAGTAACAGTGAAAATCAAGTTTTATCCGGATTTCACAAAGTGCTCTGAACATTGCTACACTATCTGTACTGTACAAATCATTCTTTATCTTTGATTTCCTAGTTTTGTAAATTGCCAATTTTGCTTGGGAAATGAAAAAGTTTGCAAGAATTGTTGCTTGGATGTTAAAGGGGCCACTTGGACCAAAAATGAAAATTGGAAAACCGAAAACAAGAGAAAGATGTGCAAATAGCACTTTCAAGAAAATAAAAAGAGGAGTTAAACGATTGCATCGAATATATGCATGGGACAAGGTTTCGCTATATCCACAAAAGGGACACTGATCACATATAGTTTGTGAAAAGCAGTGAATAAGAGAATTTGTCGGTATTATCCAATGTGCGATTCTCCATAGGAGATCACCAGCACGTTTTGGCACAGGATTTTTATAATACTGTCGTGCGGCCGCCTTTGATTAAAATCAGAGGGTCACGGAAGCCGATTGCGAAGGCCTTAGCCCCTGAGGCAAAAACTCAATGGCGGACTCCAAAAACAAAAAGGTACACCAAAGTGCGCGGGATGGAGGGGGGCAGCGCAAGAGCCCTGCAGTCGTATCTATTAAATCAACCACACGGAAACTGCATTCAGATATATATACAGAAAATAATATAAGGGTTTATTCACAAGGAGGTGCGACAGGAAAAGCACGCGCCGGTAATAAATATCCTAATCGGGACGTCCCCACACACAGATTTCGGATATGAAATGAGGGAATACGAATTAAGGAAAATAAAACGTTTGTTATGGAGTGTAAGTGGTGTGCGGTCTTATCTGTTGGTCGTCTGTCCCCAAGCGGCTCCAAGCTCCAATGCACCCATGCTCTGCTAGGCCCGAGCCAACGCCCTCTCCGTTCGCACACGAGGTCCCGCCCGTTCACAGCACCGAAAGCACCGAGCACCGCTCCAAGCACCATGCAGATGGTGAACCAACGACCACCAGGACCTCTCAAGACCAAGAAGGGAAGCGCAGAGAGCACAAGACGTCGTGCAGCGTCAAGACAGCCAGAGAGGGACGTGCAGCACAAGAGGCAGCGAAGAACCCAAAAACTAGAGCTGCTGAAGATGTCGTGCAGCACACTTTTATCACCTTGCGTCCACTCTCCTGCAATGTTCCCTCTTGCTCGCGCCCTCTCATTGGCCGAGTCCCTCCCATCTGGTATTGCTCGCCCTGATTGGCTGGAGGTTCGCGACTTCCGCGCCCACCAATCACTCGTTCCCTGTAGCTTGGTGATAGCTCGTGTCACTCTATATTGCTAGGCCTGCCGGAAGGTGTAGCTGGCTGCGGCCCATGCGGCGGTGCCCCGACCTGGCCCCTTGCCTGTTTTCTTCCGAAGTCATTGTCAGGGAAGGGAATTGAATTACTGTGTGCACTACAGGGCCTGTCTAAGTGTTTATATGGGTATGCATTGCCATAAGGGACAAAGGTTTGATTACCAGATGTGACACACAGGGGTAGTTATCTTTAATCCTTATCACTACCTAGCACACGAACATCCTGGTATGTTCACAAGCAGACATCTTAACCCGACAAACCGGACTAAAACACAGAACTTATTACATGTAGATTCCCTATCGCGACAGTCGAATACCTACCTTTACAGATCTACCTGGCTCTAGATTTTGCTCTACCCCCAGACAACAACACCATCCCCAGTTTGGGGAGAAAGGGGGAGTGTGTGGCAGGACTGCAGGCCACTTACAAGGTGCTGGGGTAGACAAGGAGGGGAAAAGAGCTTTTAAACATTGGAGATACAAGATTTTATGGTTATCACTGGAAGAAGAAAAGGAGCGGCCAAAATGCATTGGCTCCAAGTTTTCAGAGGCAGTCAAAAGAAGGTTGGGGAAAGGAGAGAGGCTCGGCTCAGAGGGAGGTACAGGACGAACCAACCAAGGTTGGGAGGTACTGTAGGCACGAAGCACCACCCTTAAACATCTGTCTATTTGGCGAGATAACCTAACACCAGTCGCTGAGGCAATGGCAGCAACACTTAGCCACTTATCATTGGCATTGTTTTTAAGGTGGCACACTTTAGTTATTGATGCATCAACAAACTTTTGAATGAAGGCCCTGTTGTTATCAAAACCTTCAAAAAGTGAGTTGTAAAACAGTGGCTCATTAAAAACATGGATCTCTCATATGTAGTACGATCGCGATGGCTTGCGAAAGCTTGCCATGCATTTAACAAAAGTCGATAGAAAAAAGGGAGTGAAGAGAAATCAAACTTGGTCAAGTCCATTAGGAAGAGCTCCTTAGCATGACCGAAATTCTCAACTTGACCCAAAATACAGCATGCAAGTTGCCTCCAAGGCGCAACAGGCTCATGCGAAAAGGACCAGATCATGCGAAGACGAAAAGCCATGATGCGGCATTTTACGTTGACAAGTCCTTGACCACCCTCAGATATCGGCAAATTCAATCTCTCCGGTCGTAGCCAATGCTTACCAGACCAGAATAAATGAGTGACACTCTTCTGTATTCCGTCGACTAAACCAAGCCAAAACCTTGTGCCACAGAATGGAGGTAACCAGGTTGTTGATGACCCTGCCACGGTAAGACAATTGGCAGAGTAGGCCTTTCCATTTTATTAAAAAGCAGTTCAATGCATTCAGGTAAACCTTCCCAGTTGTGAATGATCGTTTTAAGGCCATTTTCCCCACTAGAGTGGGGGTTAGCCTTGTGGGCCCCATGACAATCATGGTTCCCTGTTTGATTCCCAATTATGCCTGATGAAATCTCCAGGACCAAGAAAAACTCTCAAAAACTTGATCCCATTTCTTCGCCTAGTGATATTTGCGGGGAGAGACGGGGGGTGAGTGGGGAGGTGGGGAGAGTGGGGGGGAAGGGGCATGGGTAAGGGATTCAAGCCAAAGTGCCTCTGTCTTTTTCCAGTTGATTTTTGCTGATGAGGCTCTGCTAAAAAGTGCTAAAGCATGCATCATATTAGCAATGTCATCATAGTTTTTGATACAAACATATATCATCAGCATAGGCAATGGTCTTTATAGTGTGGTTTAAACCTCTAACAGTGAAACCAGACAAAGACTTACGAAGAGTGTTTAAGAGGGGTTCAACTGTTCAAGGGATAGGGTGTATAACGCACCTGAAAGTGGGCAGCCCTGCCTGACACCTCTTTTAATACAAAAAGGGGGCACAAGCTCATTATTTATGTTTAGCATGGCAGATATGTTTGAATAACATAAATGTATACATGATAAAATAAAAGGTCCAAAACCAAATAGATTTCAGACTTCGGACAAGTATTCATGAGAAACATAATCAAAAGCCTTCTCCTGATCTAGGAAAACAAGGCCAACACTTTCATGATGAATATCACAAACATCAATCAAATCACGAATAACAGAAATACTGTCATGGATATTACGACCAGGAACACAATACGTTTGGTCCATGTCTACAATGTTCTTTCGGAAGGGTGAAAAACGTAAGGCAATAGCTTTGGAAAAGATCTTGTAATCAGTACATAGTAATGATATTGGCTTCCACTGGGAAATGAGTAAAGGATCGCCTTTCTTGGGAAGCAAGGTAAGTACTGCTCTTCTGCAGCTGTATGGGAGTTCATTCTTTTCAAGGCTTTCCTCGAAGACTGAGAGCAGTTCAGGGCCAATTAGGTCCCAGAAAGATTCAAAAAATTATGTCGGTAAACTGTCAATGCCAGGTGATTTTCCTTTGCCAAGGCTCTTTAATGCGATAGAGAGTTCCTCAAGTGTGAGTGGTTTCTCCAGGCTCTGCCATTGTTCTGGGGTTAAGGTAGAAATGTGGGGGATTTACCCCCCAAAAATGATCATTTGACCAGACTCAGACATTTACAGGAGAATTTATTATTAACGATAGGACATTTACATGTACATGGAAGGAAAGAGGAAAGCTGCAGGGGGTCTAGGCCAGTAACCCTCTGTCCATCACAGCTCTTCATTAATCTACACACGACCAACCATTGTTTATATAGTGTGTTCAAGGGTCATTTGAACGGAACCAGATAAGGCACCTGTCTTTCAGCTCAGAAGAAAACTATGTCTCACCCACACATTTTTAGACAGGGTAAGGTGAGAATGCAATAACAAGATAAGAAACAAGAGGAAATGAAATTACAAGAGATGTTTGCCAAGGTCAGACAAACAACAATTATAACAGGTGCTCTGTTTTCTCACTCTCCCTGAAAGGGCCAGCAGTTCCCATAATAATGGACCAAATGCTGCCTGGTTTCATAACTTTTCTCAGGATAAATGTAATCCTCGACAGAAACACCATCAAACAAGTGAAAGACACAATTAAAATCAATTTCCTTTGTTTTGTAAAGGTTGGAAAAAAGAGTCTAGCTTCCCTCTTAATTCCTTCAGGGTGAGAGATGACAGAATTGTCGGGGCATTTTAGAGCAGTAATTTGGGGGTGAGGAACCTTAGATTCAAAATCAAAGAAGTATCGGGTTGGCGTGTCCAAAAGTTTGAGCTGCTGAAAACGTAATGTTGTAAATGCCCCTTGGGTTTGATCCTCAATTATTGTATTAAGGAAAGCTTTCTTTTCTTTCAGTCTCAGTTCTTGTTGGGGAGAAGAGTGAGTTTTTAAATTTGTTTGAATTTGTAGAATTTCCTTTTCTAAACTAGCCTTTATTCTACGTTCCTCTTGTGTTATTAAGAAACAAAATTGTTGGCAAAATCCTCTACATTGGTCCTTTATATTGTCCCACGACAAACGCCGATCTCTAAACTGGTGTTTTTGATTTAATAAAACAAACCATACGTCTTCAAAAGCAGCCCGAAAGGAGGGGTTTTCTAAGATGGTGACATCAAGTTTCCAGAAAGAATGGCGATTCGAAGACAGATGTGAATGGTAATTCACAGTAATTAAATGGTGATCTGAAAAACCAGAGGGTGAAATTCCAGTGGTAGGGGAGAGATTGAAAAATGGCGCATTTATATAGATCTGGTCGAGCCTAGGTAGGGATACCTGGTTGTTTGTGATCTTGCTCCAGGTAAATTGATGCGTCGTGAGATTTTGTTGACGCCAAAGATCCTGAAGCTTAAAATCCTTTATTATCTCTGCTAATAATTTAGGTGTTCCGGGATGGGGTTCCGCACCGTTCCTGTCTAGGTTTGGTTGCAGAGTGCAGTTAAAATCACCTGCCATTATAATACACCTGTGCATGTCTATTTGCCTCATATAAGGCCCTGATCTAGCATAGAAGCGTTGGCAATCCGTGCTATTTGAAGGGGCATAAACGTTCAAAAAAGTAAAATTTATGTTATTAGTAACAAATTCTAGGGAGGCTAGGTGCCCTGGGATTATATTTTTAAAGGAAAAATTTGATGGACGGAAATAGGGGTTCAAAAGAAAAGCCACTCCTGCAGTTCGGGAATTGGAATAGCTAAATAATTGGTCGTTTTCATCATCCGGTTCCATTCTGCGCACTTTTAGAAAAAGACACGTAGACATTAAAGATCAATTCTCTGACCTGCACGGTTTTATCAACACAGCAAGGAACATCATCCGATGGCCTAGTGACCACCATTTCACAGAAGCCCAATGTAGCAGGTTTAAAAAAGTACATCGTGAGAGCAAAAGATGAACTCAAAAAATGAGTTTTGGAAGCTTAAATATAAATGGCAGAGCGAGTCAGTTGCACAAACTCCAAGTGGTGAGCGTTGCACTACCGAAAAAATGAGACGTACTTTTCTTAACAAGAGACCCACACTACTCCAGCATCCATGACCATGACTGCGCTGCCCTGACGAATCCGGGCAGTAGGGAAGAATGCGGAAGATTTGACCCCAGACTTGCATTGATTGGGTGGTACAACCACCACGAAGAGGCATCCAAGGTAGTTGCTCATGTAATAGGGTTTCTCCCATTGCTGCAAGCCAGTGAAAGGTGTGCACATTTTAAAGTGAATTCCTGCCAAGTCTTCACGACAGTCTACGAGCTTTTCACTTTATTTGTATATTTTATTACACTCATGTCAGAGTCCATTTTCACAATTGTCGAGGATTTTCCACCCAGAAAATATATCCAGGCAGACGTAATGGAGATCTCTCTCAACAATCCTGCACAGGGGGGCATCGATTTGCACAGTGACGTCACACAATGTGAATTGAAACAACATTCGTGATCGAAACTGTCGTAATCCTCAAGTTAACGACTTTCCTCTCTTCATTTTTTTCGATCTGTTCAAAGTCAACGGGCGGATTTGATTGGAACAGTTGACATATTAAGCCTGCAGTGATTACTGATTAGTGGAGGGAGAGGGTAGAAATTTATAAAACAAATGTGTGTCCAATATATCTGCATTCCCTGCTGACCTCCCATGCGGTTTAATCCCTCTCACTCTGTCCTTGCTGCTCTTCCATGACCTTTGGCATTAGAAAATAAGGAATAAAAATGATGACAAGGAGGGAAAGGAAGAGTATGGAAGCATTTGGTTGTGAGACACCTTCACTATTTCACATATAATATGCAGGTATGGGAGATGACGTCATAGTATAATTTTTATTATTATTATTATTATTTTAGTTTCCATAGTGTAATACTACACGGTGTCTGTGTGTGATGTGCGATTTGTGAAAAGTTGAAAGAGTTGTGAAAGAATGTAATGTGGAAAAGCCAACCTACTTCAATTGCTTATTTTAATGGCTGGGTCCTGCTGACCAGGCAGGCCATGGCTGCTTTTTACCCTTATCTTTTACACAAATAAATACACAACGAACATGGACGCAGGAGGAGGCCATTTGGCCCATCAAGCCTGCGCTGCATCTACAACGCATTAATTCAATCTAATTACACAGCCCATCAACCCAAACTCACTGGGGAGGGAGTGTTGTGGATTGCGCATGGAGTTGTGGGGATGAGAACAGTGGGGAAAGCACACATATCATCATGGTGTTTCATAAAGATAGCTGTATATAATATTGTTAAGGTTTTTAGAACCTTCACTTTGTAAATTTAGTATTAAAATTTCCTATGTACATTTCCCCTTTAATTGGCTGTTAATTGAAATGAGTGCACCGTAGCTAGTCCATGTTCAAGCACGTAGGCCACCATATACCCTTCTAAATAGTTATTTCTTATTCTATGTAGTTTAAGGCTCTGTTTCCCATTAGTTGACTCTGCATTGCATCGAATGACATAAGATAGATCCCTCCGACACCCCCATGGCCTCTTCAAAGTGCCAGTAACTTTGGGTGGGGTTATTGGCATCACCTTCACCCCAAGACTCCATTACGCACGAGGTCATCTCGGAACAGAAGGTGGGAGGAGTCAGCAAAGCGCCAGGAACAAGGCGTGGCTTTGCCAACGCCTCCTCAAGGGGCGGGATCGGTGAGCCCTCGCGACCAATCAAGGCCGAGGCGAGCTCACCGATGGGCATTTTCCAACAGGCCGGCGGCTTGATCGCGACGCGCCTCATAAAAAGGGGGTGGGGAAGAACTGCAGAGTCAGATGCGGGAGATGCAGCAGATGAACCACACATGAGCAAGGGACCTTGCTTTGAGCTTTGAATCCACCGCAGCTTTGACCACTGCAGGTTTGAGCTTTGACAGCGGTTTCGGCCGCGGCTATGAAGGAACGCCGCCGTGCGAAACCGATTGAGGAGGGTCGGCGGCTGCTCACCTCGAGCCGCGCAATCACACCAACCAGGCCCGCATCCTTCCCGCCCTGTGATCCCACCTTCTCGTCCGTCCAGCCATCCACCTCCTGCCATTCATTTCTGCTTCATTCCCCGTGTAAGTCTGATTGTCGTCTGTCCTTTATGTTGTCCCTGGGAATAAGTAAGACTGTATAGGTAAGCTAGTATTGCACTGTGTCTTCTGCTCCTTCTGTCTTTATTTTCGTATTCTTCCTTCTTCCTTGGTTTCTTTGGTCTTGTACATAATAGTTAGTAATAAATCCCTGTTCTTCCTACCTTGCCTTCTTTCCTTTACATCCATTTCGTTTTAGTGATTTCCCCATTGAATACCTGTGGCACGATTTGGCCAACGAATAAGAATCGGGTCTAGTTATTGTTAATGGTTCGAGCCGCGGCTGCTAATCCGCTCGGCAAATAACATCTTGTCCGCGGTCTCGAACGAGGTTGCTCACCTGCCTCTCTGGAGGGAGCTGGGCAGCTTCAGGACTCATGTCGGTCAGTTGCAGACAAGGGGATTATTCCCCCCTTGGTAAGGGGAAAAGGGGCCGACGTTGAGATCCGCAACAATATGACTAAATAATCGAGGTATCCTGGGTTTGATGATGTACCACACTCTTTACAGAGTGTTGCTGATGCCGAAACGGTTTATTGGCCAGAGTTAAATCAGGCGGTATAAAAATATACATCCTCCACCATATTTTTTTTTTAAGTGCTGTGGATTCTGGGAGCAGAAGCTGTTGTTTTGTTGTTGTAGTTTGTGTTTTCGCTGACTTGGGGTGGGCATACGTATGAATCCAAGAATAGATGTGGAGGTATATGTGCCCCTGCTGGCCCAACTTAGCTGATCGTATCGAGGTGAAAGGGTCGAAATGGGATGATGCTGAGAACTTCAACTGAAGACCTGATCAGTGAGGTACACTTGTGACCAGGTGTGTTTTCAAATATTATCTAATATATAAAACTCTTCCTAACCACTTACTGACTGATATTAATGTTCCGTACTTTCCAGGTGTCATAGAAAGCTGAAATTTGGCGTGCCAATAGACATCAAAGCCAATACACGGATAAAACAATCACAGAACCTTCGGGAAAGTGCCTGTAAATGAACATTTAAGTTTAAAAAACGCAAACGCATATGTAAACTAGAACAGCACTCAGTAGAGAGCACACCTCCGCCTGGTTGGCCACATCACTCAATGGTGAAGAATCACTTAAAAAATGAAATAATTCTCATAAACGAATCCATATTCAGATCTTCACCAAAATCGAATCGATTCTTCCTTGTCACACACACAACATGTCCACCACGTTACGTCCAAATCCATCCATGTTTTTTTGAGATATCCTGCTATGTATCGTTTTTGGCCCTATCTCCAATGATGAAGAATCACTTAAAAAATTTAAATAATTCTCTTATCCGAACCCATATTCAAATCTTGACCAAAATTGAATCTATTTGTCCTTGTCAGACACCTAACCGGTCCACCAAGTTTCGTCCAAATCCGTCCACAACGTTTTGAGATATCCTGCTATGTATCGTTTTTGGCCCGATCTCCCAATGGTGAAGAATCACTTAAAAAATTATAATAGCCGAATCCGAATCCAGATCTTCACCAAAATCTAATCATTTCGTCTTTTTCTGACATCTCTGCCAAATTTCGTCCGAATCCGTCCACAACTTTTTGAGATATCCTGCTATGTATCGTTTTTGGCCCGATCTCCCAATGGTGAAGAATCACTTAGAAAATTAAATAATTCTCATATCCGAATCCATATTCAGATCTTCACCAAAATCCAATCTCTTTTTCCTTGTCAGACACCTAACCGGTCAACCAAGTTTCGTCCAAATCCGTACACAACGTTTTGAGATTTCCTGCTGTGTATCGTTTTTGGCCCGATCTCCCAATGGTGAAGAATCACTTAAAAATTATAATAGCCGAATCCGAATCCAGATCTTCACCAAAATCTAATCATTTAGTCATTTTGTGACATTTCTGCCAAATTTCGTCCGAATCCGTCCACAACTTTTTGAGATATTTTGTTCACAAACAAACAGACAGACAAACGGACAAACAGACAGACAGGGGTGAAAACATAACCTCCATGCACCTTTGGTGGCGGAGGTAAAAATAAAAACCTCAATCAATATCTAGCATTTAAAAATTATAATTTCTATAACTGTAAACTGTGAAATAAACATGACAATAATGTCATAAATGAAAAAAAGGAAAAGTGTCCTTAAATGAAAATTTACATAAAAATATAAAGGTGTCGGTAAAAAAAACCCTCAATCGATATCTAGCATTTAAAATTGTAATTTCTATAATTGTAAATTGTGAAATAAAAATCTCAATGAAAATTTACGGAGACACCGTAAACGCGTCCATAAAATAAAGAAATAAATTTTTTTAACCGAATTTGATAAATAGCATCAGGTCGGTGATGCTTATAATCATAAAGCTTCTATTTATAACGTTACTACCTACGAAGCTCGGTCTGTTATTGTTTACACAGTGTGTAAACATACCCCACTAGTACAATATATATATACAGTCGTGGCCAAAAATATTGGCACCCTTGCACTTTTTTCAAATAATGCACCATTTCTTCCAGAAAATTATTGAAATTAAAAAATATTTCGGGATCCAGAAATGTATTTCTTTGGTTTGGAGTGAAACAAAACAAGAAAAGCTGAATAAAACTACGAAATCTTTGCTTATTCCACACAGAAATCCTAAAATGGCCCGGACAATATAGTGTAGCAGCATAGCAAACCTGTTGTGCATTTTGTGATACAAGCACCAAATTTGGCACAAATGTACATTAATATGTTGCGAACATTTTCAGATATTGGGCCACTTGAAATTCCGTAATTTTTTTTTTCAAATTTTTTCAAATTTCGTAATTTCAAATTTTTCGGGTGACACCGTCACAATTTCGGTCTTCGAGGCCGGCCGATATAGTGGGGCGGCTTAGCCCAAATATTCAAAAGAATTGTGCATTTTGTGATACAAGCACCAAATTTGGCACAAATGTACATTAATATGTTGCGAACATTGTGTGGTCAGCAATGAAGACGAGAGTCTGAATTACATGTATGCAAAAGACCTTGTGAACCAGTGAAGCAAATACACGGGTAAGCATGAATTAAATCTAGGGCATGATATAATTTCCATGATGTTTACCTCTACACTCAATGGTGGAAGGAGGTAATGTTTTGATCCCAGCTTGTCTGTATGTCTGTTTGTCTGTTAGTCCACAAAATTCCAGACAAAGCTTGTAGTAGTGGTAGTGTAGTGGTAGTGGTGATAACAGAAATTGTTATATAGAACTGAACTTATATTATTATTATATGCAGAAAATAACTTCATTTCTATATGCCCTGCAGTGGACAGGTTAATTGGTTTATGCACTGAAGGGGTCACCCTGGTGTGCACTGCTGTGTTCTGCCTCACTGAGTTGTTCAGGTATGATGTACTCAGCACAAGCTTCTGGTCGGCCGGGAGGTGGGGGTGCGGGGCCTGTCACGGAACGTCAAAACAAACGGCCTGCCGGGGCCGCCCAAAAGTCGGGCGTGAGGGGCGCGTCCACTAATGGAACGCCTCTCGCTTCCCAGATCGAGGGCCACGTGGTCAGGAGAACCTCGTCCCTTCCGGTCACACTTTGCCTATCGGCCGGCCTCGAAGACCGAAATTGTGACGGTGTCACCCGAAAAATTTGAAATTACGAAATTTGAAAAAATTTGAAAAAAAAAATTACGGAATTTCAAGTGGCCCAATATCTGAAAATGTTCGCAACATATTAATGTACATTTGTGCCAAATTTGGTGCTTGTTTCACAAAATGCACAATTCTTTTGAATATTTGGGCTAAGCCGCCCCACTAATATGATTGGCACCTTTTAGAAGGTTTTTTTTTGCATACAAGATCGAGGCTCGTGTAAAGGCTAACATTAATCACAAAAAAGACGGACACAAAACATACAATAAGGGGAGCGGAAGACAAGATGGGGAGAGATAGGGAAGCACTTTGGCCCTTCAACCTCGATATGGTCAGCTAAGGTGGGCCAGCAGGGGCGCATACGCCTCCACATGCAACAGCTACACCTGGATGCGCACAGTATATACCCCCACCCCCAGCCAGAGAGAACACAGATGACAACAACAAAACCGACTCCATTCCCAGAATCCACAGCCCCTCATCCACTCACTCACACACCAAAAAAAAACCAACTGACCCCCTACCCTTACAACATGCACCACTCAAACAAAAACACATTCATGCAAAACCACACCCATTCCTGCAACACACACCCACTCCTGCAACAAACACACACACACACACACACACACACTCCTGCAACACACACACACACACACACACACACACACACACACACACATACACTCCTGCAACACACACACACAGACACGCACACACACACACACACACACACACACACACATACACTCCTGCAACACACACACGTACACACACACACACACACACACACACTCCTGCAACACACACACAAACACACACCATTCACACATCTCCATTTCTCTTCCGCGCTCAGTCACTACCCCTTTAGGCTGAAATGAACGACCACCCACAACCTAAACCCACACCGTTCGACGTGCCTCCATAAACTTCCTCCATATCCAAAATGAGCCTTTCAAGGCAACCTGGGCCACCTTGTCACACATCCTCCTTCTTTCTGTCCCACACACTCCCACCCTAGCAAGAAATGCAGAAAAGGAATTGCCAATATACCCTCTACACCCCACCTCAAATGGCTGACACGAAACTCGCCAACCCTTCTCCCGGCATTCTGCCTCCAGCTCACTGTACTTTCCTCTCTTCCTCACGTGCACCTCCCCCATGTTCTCTTCCCAAGGTACAGACAATTCCCCGAAGATGACCTGTCTTGTTGCACCTGACCAGATGACAATGTCAGGCCGCAACCTTGTCACATACATCTCCTCTGGGAATACCAATTGTGACTTTAGGTCTGCCACCACCTGCCAGTCACAGGCATCTGACAGCCCTCTTGCTTTCCACCTCCTCCTCTTTCCACCTCTTTCCACTTGGCCCTCTTTGACAAACAACACCTCTCACCCATCGGTCTCCTTCTCCACTCCACTCTTCTCTTCTCTTCTCTCTCTCTTTATCTCGATCTCGATCTCAGCACCTCTTGTTGCACATCTGCACTACCACCGCCAGCACCTGATCATGCCGCCACCTGTATTGTCCTGCTGACAATGCCACTGAACATGCACTCAGTGCATCCTGCACCGTTCCCACACCTCCACACAAATAACATCTCTCCTCCTGCAACAACCCCCACAATCTCAAGTTTACTGGTGACGGAAGAACATCATACGTTGCCCGCAACGCAAGATACTGTATATATATATATATATATATATATATATATATATATATATATATATATATATATATATATATATATATGTTATTTTGTCCTTTTAATTTTATTTTAAAATATTTTTTTGTTCTTCTTCTGGTTCGTTTGCCTCCTTCAATCCTGAAGATTCTTGTCGAACAATATCAACGTTTTCTCAATATTTTTTATCGCTGTCATTGAGACTCTAACACAAATAGGGAAATGAAAAACTTAAATGTGTGTGTTTAACAGAGACTATTGACTGAAGCTTATGTAACTGTAAAGCACCCAACAATGGAGTTTCTCTTTCCCTTTTGCTCGAACCCGCGTCTGCCAGCAGTCGGCAAGTGTTGGCAACCATGCGTCCACGACTGCGACGATATCGAGACCCGCATTTACCCTGGTGGGAACGGCCCTCTCCACAACTGAGCCTTTTGATGCCGTTGCTGGGAGAACTGGCGGCTTCACCATTCATTTCGTCTGGACCGGACACTGGAGCGGACACCAGAGACAGTCAGCGGGGGCTGATCTTTGGTTTGTATGGACGTCAGATGGGTCGTTCACCACTGTGGGAGTGAAAAATGAACCAAAGAATCTGATGACCTTTTTGGTAAATTGGAAGCTTCAATCGACCAATTACTTTGTTTTCATGCTGAGGAGGAGGGTGGTCGCCCAGTTTAGCATTCTGTGATTTGTGACCACACTGCGGAAAGAGAAAACGTGAGCTTCAACGCTTCTGTGGCTGTTGAGGCCGCAGCTTTGTGTACACACTAAAGTGGCCTTCAGAGGTGCACTTGGGTGTGTCGATAGTGCGTTTAATTATGACCTCACCGTGGGGATCAGTTAGATTTTGAAGAAGGTGAAGGAAACCCAGCAGGGATTGAAGGGTATGGCACCGAGCCCCCCCATTGGGATCAATGAGGCACGACGTGGGAACAGGAGCCTGGGCTTGTTTATGGCCGTGTTGATCTGAGCTGTGCGAGGAAATTGAACTAGTCGAGGATTAATGTGCTCCGAGCTTAACGAGGCGATGTGTTCTAATTCTTGAGAAATGAACGGAGTGTGAGCTACCTGCAGCTCGGACTTGCAAAGCGATTCGGGTAACTACGTTGTGAACGTCTCTTCAAAGTCGAGATCTGGACCGAGAGTTTAGCAAAATTATTCAATTGTAGCTATTAGCCGTAGCTGGCGATGTGAAGACGTTATCACGTACTTACATATATATATATAAATTGTATACAGAATCGAGGCTCCTGTAAGAGCTAACACATTAAACATGAAAACATGCACAGACATAAAACATACTATGAAGGGAGCGGGAGACAAGAGCGGGGGAGAGAGAGAAGCACACAAGCACAATAGTAGAGAACAGGGACGTCGGGAGATCTGTGGGAGGAGGATGGAGGGGTACACGATATAAAGCAAATGAACACTATGAGGAATTTCAGGAAATAAGTTGAAGATTGAAAGAGGCGCATTTGGGGTGTTTTAACGGGGGTAGAAAAGATCAAGGTTTTGGATGGGGGAAGATAAGAGATGGTGATGAACAGCTGTTTTAAAGACCTGGAGGGAGGAGTGGGATTGAATGGAGTGGGGGAGTTTGTTCCAGAGGCGGGGGAAAATAGGAATGAAGGAGTGAAGGTGAGCACAGAGCCTAGATTTTGGCAGTTTAACCATAAGAGGGTTGCAGGCAGATCTTGTGCGACCTGTAGGAATATTTGGGGGATTTGGGAGAGAGAGCTGGGGGGGCAAGACTGGAGAGGAGTCGGTAGAAGACAGAAAGACCACCAACCTGCCTGCGGTGAGTGAGTGAATGGCGCTCGGAGTTAGATTCATCGCGGGAGATTCCAATGATTCTGAAAGCTTTGGCTTCAACAGCGTGAAGACGAGCTAGGTGTGAGGCAGGAGCACCAGCCCAGAGGGGAGAGCAGTATTCCATTGAGCTGCGGATGAAAGTTTTGTATGTGATGAGGAGCTCAGGTGTGCCAAGGAAGGACCTCGCATGACGGAGGATGCCCAGTCGGCGACTGGCTTTGGAGGCCAGCTTGGAAATGTGGTTTTCCAAGGAAAGATCATGGCAGATAGTGAGACCCAAAAGCTTGAGCGACAGAACTTCTTTGAGAGGATTGTTGAGAAAGTAGATCGGAGGGTTGTCCAGTCGGTCTTTTCGGAGAGACATCGTGAAAGTGTGAGATTTGTCAGGACTGAAAGACATGTTCCACTTGTTTGACCAGTCTGTGATTTTGCCCAGGTCTGCAGAGTGTGAGGAGGCTGCAGACTGCCGATCTGAGGGAAGAGGAATGGAGCGGCAGAGAGTGGAGTCATCCGCAAAGAGATAGAGAGGATTTTCCAGAGAGTCGGAGAGATCATTGATGAAGACCAGAAAAAGCACAGGGCCCAGAACACTACCTTGGGGAACTCCAGCCTGGACAGGAAGGGGAGATGAGAGAAATCCATTCAGGGCCACACGTTGACTACGACTAGAGAGGAAGTCTGCAAGCCATGCGTGGAGGTTACCATGGATACCATAGGAGGAGAGTTTGGTTGAGGGCCTCGCTCTCTCTCTTTCTAACCCCGTCATGGCCCCGACTTCGTGAAGGCAGGGGTATACCATCCTAGATGTGGGGGATCTCTGGGTCGCTCCTGTGAGATTGATCAGCTGTCTCTGTAACGTGGGCTTGTTCTAGTGAACTGTCCATGGCTATACAACAACAGCAACAACAACAACTAGGCTGTGAGGAACGGCAGAAGGTGAAAAGACTTTTCACATTAGAAAAGAAGTGATTATGCGGGACCACATAAAGATGTTTGACATGATGAAGGATATCGACAAAATAAGTGCAAAAGTGCTTTTCAACAGAACATACATTGACAAAATGAGAGGCCACAGCTTGAGAGAAAAGAAAACGCATGAGTTAGAATGGTCGATAAGACAATGGTCTTTTCTGAGAGAGTAAATGCACCGAATTATTTCCCTGGAAAGATTGTGGCTGCAGAAACAGTAGATACATTAAAACTAGAAGTATATAGGTACCTAGAATCACAGGGATCCCTGGAGGGTTAAATTAGAGGGGTACATGGATTGTGTATATTGGCAGGCATGGTACTTGATGCTTCCTTGGTTGACATTCAGCATTTAACAAGAATGACCGCACTGTGGTCACAACCTGCGACAAAATCCGATAACGGATGAATTGGGAAACGTGCATTTAAATACCCTTAAGAGATGAACAGCGCGAATGGGAAACACACATTTAATGCGCTATTTAAAAATAACCTCAACACCTCTCATCCATATCAACCTCCCCACAGTTATATCAGAACAAGCTGATTCGTCACACGGTCAAGGATTGTTTAACGGATATGGGGATATGGGGTCACGGATATGGGCAGGGGCGGATCCAGGGGGGGAGGTGCAGGGCGTGCGCACCCCCCCTTCGATCCAGGATGAGGGTGCAGGCGGTGTGAATGTGCTGAACTGTTGGACCAGAGAAGAACACAAGGAACTGCAGAAACTTCCAAGAACACACGAAATGCCGTTTCTGACGATCAATTTTTTAAAATTTCCTGGGGGAGGACCCCCAGACCATCTTAGCCCCTCTCCCCCGAGCGCTATAGTTTCATGCACCCTCCCCCCCCCCCCCGTCTTGAAATTCCTGCATTCGCCCCTGATGGGGCCATTCAAAAAAGATGTAACGCTATTTTTTATGGAAGTCAATAACATGTGTGCTGACAGGATTGATTAAACCTTACTAATAATTTTTATTTGACATATGATTAGATTTTTCGGCGAATCTCATCATGAGTAACACTTGACACAAGCAAAGCCAATGGAAATCTGATGCAACAAACTCATGCGGTGCTACGCGCGCTTACTTGTACAATAAGAAGGAAGCGGACAACGCGGTAAGTTTAAGTGTCTTTATTAAAAGAGTTCACTGCAGCACTGGCGCGCTCCGGGCTGCGCACCCGGTGTATATCCCGCGGCCACGCCTACCCCTCGGGCGTGGCCGCCGCCCACTTGGTGCGTGGAATGATGCCCTCACGCCAGTGAGCTTTCGTGTCCGCCACACGCGCCCCCCCAGAATTCCGCGCACCTGGAGGGCCAGTTTGCGGGGCAAACGGATGACCCGGCTGAAGCGCCCTCTGGCGACCGGCGGCGTCCGGGGTGCAGGGATGCCAGCTGGGATGCCAGCTGGGATGCCTCCGGCTGCACCCGGGATGGGTGCAGGACTGGGGGGCGGCGTGCCGGCGGTACTGGGCGGTGCCGGGGGTCCGCCCGCAGGGGGGCGGCCCCAACATGGGGGCCGAGCCACCGGCGGTGGGTGGTCCACGTCGAGGTGGGCCGGCTTGAGGCGATCCACCGAGACGCGGTCGGGAGTACCGCCAATGTCCAAGGTGAAGTGCTTCGCCCCGGTCTCCAGCACGCGGAAAGGCCCGTCGTACGGGGGCCGCAGTGGTGTCCGGTGGGCGTCGTGCCGGATGAAGACGTACTCCGCGGTGCGAAGCTCCGGGGCGACGTGCGTAGGCGGGTGCCCGTGGTGCGCCGTCGGCACCGGGGCGAACTTCTGGGCTGTCTCCTGCAGCGCGAAGCGCTCCTGCGCCGCGGACCATGGCGCTGTGGGGTCGGGGAGGAACTCGCGCGGCACCCGCAGCGGTTGTCCGAAGACCAACTCCGCCGCGGATGCGCGCAGGTCATCTTTGGGTGCCGTCCGGAGGCCCAGCAGGACCCAGCGGAGCCTGTCGACCCAGCCGCCATCGCGGAGGGTGGCCCGGAGCGCGGCCTTCAACGAGCGGTGGAACCGCTTGCACAGGCCATTGGCCTGGGGGTGGTAGGCCGTGGTTTGGTGCAGCTGGACCCCGAGTCCCCGCGCGACCGCCCCCCAGAGCTCCGAGGTGAACTGGGGGCCGCGGTCGGATGAGATGCCCGAGGAGGCGCCGAACCGGGCGACCCAGGTGGCGATGAACGCCTGTGCGACGTCCGTCGCCGTCGTCGCCGCCAAAGGCACGGCCTCCGGCCACCGGGTGGTGCGGTCCACCATGGTCAGGACATGGGTGAAACCCCGCGAGGGGGGCAGAGGTCCCACCAGGTCCACGTGTACATGGTCGAACCTTCGTTCCGGCACCGTGAACGGGGCCAATGGGGCCTGGGTGTGCCGGTGCACCATCGCGCGCTTGCACGCGAGGCACGTCCTGGTCCAGCCGCGGACGGCCTTCTGGAGGCCATGCCAGACAAACTTGTCGGCGACCAACCTCTGGGAGGCCTTCATGCCCGGGTGGGACAGGCCGTGGATGGCGTCAAAAACCTGGCGCTGCCAGCCCGCGGGCACGATGGGGCGAGGCCGCCCGAGGGAGACGTCGCACAAGAGGGCCGCGCCGTCGAACGGCACCTCGGTGACGCGGAGGCCCGTGACGGCGGTCTGCAAGGCCTGGACGCCGGGGTCGGCGGCCTGGTCCGCCGCCATCCGGGCATAGTCGATGCCAAGGTGGACTGCATGGGCGACGGACTGGGAAAGGCAATCCGCCACCGGGTTGTCCTTCCCCGCGACATTCCGGATGTCCATTGTATATTCGGACACGGCCGAGAGGTGACGCTGCTGCCGGGCCGACCACCGCTCGGCGACCTTGCCCATCGCGAAGACCAGTGGCTTGTGGTCGACGAAGGCCGTGAACGCACGGCCCTCGAGCAGATGGCGGAAGTGCCTGACCACCAGGTGAAGCCCGAGCAACTCGCGGTCGAAAGTACTATAGCGGCATTCGGGTGGGCGAAGCTGCCGGCTGAAGAATGCCAGCGGTTGCCAAGCACCATGCACCCATTGCTAGTGCACCGCGCCCACCGCATAGTCCGAGGCGTCGGTGGTGAGGGCGATCGGTGCATCGGGCGCCGGGTGCGTGAGCATGGTGGCGTTGGCCAAGGCGAGCTTCGCGCCGACGAACGCCGCGTCCATCTGCTCAGTCCAGGTAACGTCACCTTTGCCCGGCTTCCCCCGAGGGCCTCGTGCAAGGGGCGCAGGAGCTGGGCGATGCGGGGCAGGAACCGAGGGTAAAAGTTCACCATGCCCAGGAACTCCTGGAGCCCCTTGATCGTGCGGGGGCGCGGAAACCCCTTCACCGCCTCCACCTTGGCCGGTAGGGGGACGGCCCCGTGCCTGGTGACGCGGTGCCCCAAAAAGTCGATGTCGGCGACGCCGAACCGGCACTTGGCGGGGTTCACGATGAGGCCATGCTGGCCCAGACGTTCGAAGAGCATGCGGAGATGGTGAAGGTGCTCTTCGCGGGATGCGCTGGCGACGAGGATGTCGTCCAGGTAGACGTAGACGAAATCCAAGTCGCGCAAGATGCTGTCCATTAGTCGCTGGAATGCCTGAGCCGCATTCTTCAAACCGAAGGGCATCCGAAGAAATTCGAAAAGCCCGAACGGCATGATGACCGCCGTCTTCGGGATGTCCTCCAGCCTGACGGGGACCTGATGGTAGCCGCGTATGAGGTCCACCTTCGAAAAGAAGGACATGCCCGCCAACCGGGCGGAGAAGTCCTGGATGTGGGGGACGGGGTAGCGGTCGGGGGTGGTGGCGTCGTTGAGGCGCCGGTAGTCCCCGCACGGTCGCCATCCCCCGCCGGGCTTTGGCACGATGTGAAGCGGCGATGCCCAAGCACTCTCGGAGCGCCACACGATGCCGAGCCGCTCCAGCGTTGCGAACACCGCTTTAGCTACGGCGAGCTTCGTCGGCTCGAGGCGGCGTGCCCGGGCGTAGACCGGTGGCCCGGCGGTGGGGATGTGGTGTTCCACCCCATGCTTGATGGCCCCCGCCGAGAAGGTGGGCCGCGTGAGGGCCGGGAAACCCGCAAGGAGGCGGGTGAATTCGTTTGCTGCCGGAAGCGTACAGATGAACCTGGCCGGAACCGAACCGCTCAGCAAGCCGCTCGATGAGCCGCTCCGGGAGCTGCTCAACGAGGCGGGCAGCGCGCACGCGAGCGAGCTGAACGTCTCAGCCTGGACAAGCCTTCTGTGCTTTACGTCAACCAACAGGCCATTGGCACAGAGGAAGTCCGCGCCGAGCAGTGTCATAGGCACGTCGGCAGTGACGAACGACCACCGGAAAACCTGCCCTCCGAACCGCAGAGAAAGGCAGCATTTTCCATACGTGCGAATGGACGTACCGTTGGCAGCAAGCAGCGCGGGGCCCCGGCCCGTGAACTGCTTGTCGGACGTACCAGCGGGAACGACACTCACCTGCGCTCCCCTGTCGCACAGGTAACGGCACCCAGATAAGGTGTCCGTGATGAACAGTAGGCTGTTTGCACGGCCGGCGCTCAGTGCCACTACCGAGGGCCAGCCCGGGCGTTTCCCGACCTGCCGAATGAGCACGGCGGGTGACATTGCCGAGCCTTGTGGCTGAACTGGGCGTGGAAAAAACACCAGGTTTGCGGCGAAGGCGGCGGAGGCCGCGGTTTTTTCCGCGGCGGCGGCGGTGGGCGGGGCGTGGCGGCGGACACGAAATGCGCATCAGCCTCGAGATCCACGAGGTGTGGTGCATCAGCATCAGGGTCAGCATCAGCATCAGCCCCGATAGCTGCGACGGCCGCGCCAAAACTCGCCTGGGTGTCCAAAGCCGCGAAGAACCTGTCGGCCTCGGCAGCGAGAGCCCGGGGTTCCGTCGTTGCAGAACCGGCCAACGCGAGGCGGACTCGTGCCGGCAGCTGGCGTCGAAACAACGCCCGGAATAGAGCGTCCGGGGTTTCGTCGCCCAACAACGACAGCATATGGTCCATGCGGACCGACGGTCGCGTGTCACCGAGCTCGGGGAGGTCCAGGAGGCGGTCGGCCCGAGCGTCCACCGTGAGGCCGAACGTGGCGAGGAGGAGACGCTTGATCGCCTCATACCTGCCGTCGGCCGGTGGGTTCCTCAGGACCGACACGACGCGGCCGGCCGTGCCGGGCCTGAGGGAGGCGACCACGTGGCAGTACCTGGTCTCGTCCACCTTGATGCCTCGAAGTCGGAACTGGGCTTACGCCTACAGGAACCATACTTCAGCTTGCGCCTCCCAGAACTCGGGGAATTTGATCGTAACCGCGTTGTTTGCCATTGCGATGGCGTATTCGGTCAGTCAGCAAAGGCTGATCCAACGTCGGGGTCACCAAATGAAGCGTGGTGCTACGCGCGCTTACTTGTACAATAAGAAGGAAGCGGACAACGCGGTAAGTTTAAGTGTCTTTATTAAAAGAGTTCACTGTAGCACTGGCGCGCTCCGGGCTGCGCGCCCGGTGTATATCCCGTGGCCACGCCTACCCCTCGGGCGTGGAATGATGTGAATGCGTGGAATGATGCGTGGAATGATGCGTGGAATGATGCCCTCACGCCATTGAGCTTTCGTGTCCGCCACAGTATAATCTTTCGAGGGATACAGGCCTGATGTCTCAGGCCAAACAGAAAACCAAGTTGGTGGCCATATTATTTTGTCTGGGTGACATTGTGGGTGGAGTCAAGCAAGAAATGTGGGTGGGGTCAGACAGCTGTCTGACCAATGGGTGAATTTTTCAAAATTCGACTCACAACAATAACCACCACAACAGCAATGTGTAGTTCTTGTAGACCTTCGACGAGGATAGAGCACGGACAAGCAACCATCGGTCATAACTATTGTGCAGGCTTGATGGGCCTAATGGCCACCTCCTGTATTGAAGTTCATTGTAAAGGAACTCGTATTAAAAGAGCAAGGAAAAGGTGAGGATGGGGATGAAGCATAGTTTCTGAAGGTTGAAGCACTAATACCATGAGGCTCAGTTACAGTCAAGACGAGCAACTGAAACTATAGCTGGAGAAAACTCCACGTACTACTGTAATCAATCTGTGATTGTAAAAGAATGAAAACTCGAAGACGGTGGTTTGTAGACCTTGACCTTTTTTATTTTTTGTATTCAAATTTGAAACTTGTAGAGAGAGAGAAAACTCGTAGAAATAGAGAGAGACTTGGACAAATGAAGTATGTGGGTGCGGGATGTGGGGAAGCGGAGGATGCATGGGGTGGACAATATTGATACAGAAGGAAACTCTCGGGAAGAAAAACTGGAAATTTGGAAAGAGGTGGGCTTGGGGCAGGTTAACAAAGGTATAGAGGATCATAGTTTTCGTTTGATGATGATCTGAGATGGTGGTGAACAGCTGTCTGGAAGACCTGGAGCGATGAATGAGAATGAAGAGGAAATGGAAGTTGATTCCACAGGCGGGAAATAAAAGGAATGACCGAGTGGAGGTGAGCAGTGATTCTGGATTTTAGGAATTTCTCTCACCTTCTCAGAACCTTAAGCAGTTAGACTTCAGAAAAGAGAGAATTTAGGTACTCAGCCTTATGAAAGGGAAGTGTCCAACAAGACTCATTATTTAGGAGTGAAGGTACAGAAGGCAAAGATGTGTACTTGAATCGCTGCCACCAGGATTTTGAGGGTCTGAGAGGCTTCAGATGTGTGACCTCAGGTGAGGTTGTTTAGCTCTGACTCGTAAATGGACAGGAGTACACTGGTTGGTGTGGTCTGTGGTTGCCCATCACTTTATCCCTATAACATCCACTTGCACCAACTGCTCCTGGACACTTGTCTTTCTCATCAGAGAAGTTTTTTGCTTCCCCTCGACTCATTGGTTTCACGATCTACCATAACGTTACGTGGAAGGATAATATTGTCCTAACTGTCCTCAAAAACTAATCACCCTTTCGGTATTCTCTGCGGAGTTGAGCCACACCGACCTCATCAATCATTGTATATAAGGCTTTCATAATGAGCTCCATCAAATATGGCCGCCCATTCTGTGCTGGTGCTCACGCTTCCCACTTTGTTGCTCTTAAGGGGTTGAAAAAAAGGCTATTTGTACTATTGGGATCTCAAGGCATGAAGCGAATTCCCAGCATCTGGCACTCTCTTACCGGCTGCAGGTTGGTGGGCTCCATTTTATGCAAGCTTACATCTGGCCTTGATCCTCCAACTCATTCCTACCTCTGCATTCCCCTAGCAATGCTTTGTCACACATATTACTCAAGAAACCCTTGCCTATTCACCCTGCAATAGTTCAAACTCATTGCCCACTTGTATTCATTTACCACCTTCAGCAGCCATTTTCCCCACAGAGCAGGGGTTGGCCTTTTTCGGGCACCTTGGTCCCCTTTTTGAAGCAATGTTTTATGGCCGGATGCCCTTCCTGCCGCCAACCCTGTTAGTGGCCTTTTTGCAACACACAGGGAATTACCAGTGAGCTAGTACTCAATTTGTCGACCTCGGAAGAATGACAGGCTGAGTCAACCCCCCTGTTGTTAATTCAGCGATCGCCCGGGATTTGAACCCAGGATCCTAGGATCCCAAGCTGGCACCCTAACCGCTAAGCCAACACCAGGCTTGCCCACTTGAATTCATTCCTTCCCTTAATTATTTTCGCAATTGTGGAATTATCGCCAAGCCGCATTACCCCCTCCTCTTCCCCCCTCATCCCTCCTCCTCCTCCTCACCTCAGTTTTTCAACTGTATGCCCATCTTTACCTCATATACTCACCTATGCACATCCATGTTTACTTCTACACATGCTGATTCCTTCCCTTTCGGTTCCTCTCTGGGCTATGCATTCTTGCTCGTTTATCTGTTATTACTCCTAATTCTCCGACATACGCATCCTCAGATACCATTTGTTAGACAGTAAGCTTGCTGCCATGTGATGTTTAGCTCCTCCATGAGCCTAGACATGGGTGTGTTTGTGTATATACTGTATATATGTATATGTATATGTGTGTTTATGAAAGTGGAATAGATAAAAAGGGAAAGATGCAGTAGATCGCAAATCTCTGAAACCATGAATGGCCTTTGGTGTTAGTCGTGTTGCATGTATCCTTGACGAGGCATTTTTCTTCTCCCCCTGCAAAACGATTCCTCCATTGCAGCAAAAACTGGAGTGAAAGTCGTGAATTTCCATCAAAATCATTGGCCTCCTTTTTGCTCACGTACGGAGAATGAGCGAACGATGTCGGAAAGAGTCCTTGGAATGAGCGACGAGCGTTTTGAGGGTGTTCGATGAGTGTGGAATGATGAGTTTACAACTTTCACCAACAAAGCCGCTTTCCAAAACCTGACCCCAACCCTAACCCTAACCCCAACCATAACCCTAACCCCAACCCTAACCCTAACCCTAACCCTAACCCTAACCCTAACAGCATTAAGGGATTGTATGAATTATGACCTGATGCATTAGGAATGTAGGTCTACTGTATGGTCTGTGTATCATTAACATAATTTGTTGTATAAACTATGAAGTATAAGCCCTTTTGTTCATGTTTGGTAAACCTTTGAAGAACAGCACAAACAGACCTAATAGAACAGCACAAATTAATTCAATGTACAAGATGTGCTTACAAAAAAAAAACATTAGGTTTCCATGGATAACAAGGACGTTTTGTTCACGTCTTCATCAGACACTACCAGAGACACCGGCATTGACCAGTCTATTTTTGTGGGGGTCTCAAACACATCCCTTCACCCACTAAGACCTAAGCAATTGTGTCGCTTTGATTAAAAGGATAAAACAGGAAAAAAAATCCCCACAAATGCAACTTTTTTTTTTTCAAAATTCTCCAAAAAAAAACTTTTTAAAAAAAAATTACGTTTTTTTCTTAAACATTCGCTGGCTCTCACTGATAAACCTCTGAAAGTTTGACAAAAATCCGTTCCGGTATCTCTGACAAAATTGGCGACATACATAGACAGACAAAGCTCTCATAGTATGGATTTATCGAGGAGGATGACAAAGCAGTACGAGACTAAAGAAGAACGGTAAGATCCATAGTCATTCAGAACAACCTACCAAGGGGTGGGAATAAGAGTCAACCACAATGGGTACACCAAACTAGGGGAAACGGGGGCAAGGGGTGATGGGTTGAAATTGATGATGCCTGAAATCAACTATTAATACCTGAAACCAATGTGCATGCAGATTGTCCCTACCTGAAAGTTGCTGGATTTTTACCTGCGATCCAATAGTGCCATGGTAGTTGTCCGAAAACGCATTAGACCTCCTGAAGCTTGGAATTAAAATCTCCAATACTGCTGGTAAGAAGTGTCTGGTGAAATATGTATATGTCATCGTTTCGTGCTCATCGGTTCAATCAAGCAAAAGAAAAAAAGAATTTCATTGTCACAAAATATCAAGTTAAAATAGCATTTTCACAAAGTTCCTTTAAGTGTCTATTTTTACAGTACCATATTATTACGTTTGCACAAATTTACATGTTTCGTATGCAGCATGTGGCTGCTGGTTGCATCATTTTCTGGGAAAGCCGCTGTGCCACTGATGCAGTGCCTCTGTTACTGGCAAGTTGGTACCCATTTTCCCACCTCGGAAGAACAACAGGCTGAGTCAACCCATCTGGTGTTATTTCAATGGCACAAGAGGGCCTCCAACTCAAGCCCCTAAGATCTTAAGCCAGCTACCTGAAGCCGCTGTCACACCTTGACGTTTTAGCCAGCGTATGCCGACGTATGAAAAATTTGGCTACGTTAAGAGCACGCTGAAGCAAGCTGGCATACGTCGTAGTACGCCGAGCTCGTCGACAAATTTCGTGCATGCACAAAATTTGTCGACGTATGCCAGCGTATGACTCACACCAGCACTCAATTTTGATACGTCGGCATACGCTGGCTAAATCGTCAAGGTGTGACAGGGGCTTTAACAGTTAAGCCAACACCAGACACATAATTTTACAGACAATGTCTTATAACTAGAGAGCTCATAGAATACCATACCCTGCACAGTCTTGAGAAAAATTGGAATCGAGACGCTCTCAGACTCTTGCTTTCCTACGAGCCACAATTTTCTCTGAATCCCGATATTCCACAATGCTGAAAGCGCGAGCAGAAAATTTGATTGGTCCAGATAGTATAAAATGGCATAATATTTTGTCCAAGTACTGCTAAATGGAAGTTTTTGAATATGGCAAGATGGTGATCAATCAAAATTTGGAGAACCTCACCAGGACATGTTTTGTTTGGTTTTATAGTACGTATTTTATAGATACACTCACATTGTAATTGTACTTTATAAAACAGGAATGTCTGTCTGTCCATCCCCAAAATACTCCCTCAGTTTTGGGGGTTGCCCCGCCAAACCTTCTATTTTTCAGAATCATTGGAATCTCCCACGATGAAGCGACCTCCGAGGGCTTTTCACTTACTCACCGCAGGCAGGTAGGTGGTCTTTCTGTCTTCTACCGACTCCTCTCCGGCCTTGCTCCTCCAGCTCTCTCTGGGCTCTGTCCCCCAAATATTCCTACAGGTTGCACAAGATATGCCTGCAACCCTCTTATGGTGAAACTGCCGAAATCAAGACTCTCTGCTCACCTTCACTCCTTCCTCCCTCTTTTATCCCGCCTCTGGAACAAACTCCCTCACTCTATTCAATCCCACTCCTCCCTCCAGGTCTTTAAAACAGCTGTTCACCACCATCTCTTATCTTCCCCTATCCAAAACCTTGATCTTTTCTACCCCCGCTAATTTCACCCCAAATCCACTTTTTTGAAATACCAACTTCTTTCCCTGGAAGTCCTTGCAGTGTCCTTGTGTTTATACTTCTCCCACCCAGAACAGAACAAATTATGATTTTGAAATTGGTTTCGATACGAACCTGCCACGAATCCGGAAGTGAACACATGACGACAATGACGTGGTTTGATAATATCTCAATACACTCGTGATTTAGCATAGTATTTTATGATAGTATTAATGTGTGATTGGAAATGAATGAAAATACAGATATTGAGTTTAAATATCAATGAAGAAATAATGTGAGGGTTAATACTTTCTAACCATGACATTCACGGGTTTGCCATATTCAGATTCGTCATTAACTGGGGATACAACCATTCAGACTGCGAGACTGGGTACGTTTTTTTGTGCCAGTCCTTCACGAACCTGCTGTCGATGTCTGATGTTCGACTGAAGGTAACACAGGAATGTGGAATTTATTGGTTCATCGTTTCCCATTCACCGTTTTTTTTTACCTATGTCTTTCACGAACCTGCTGTCCATGTCTGATGTGCGACTGAAGGTGGCACAAGAATGTGAAATTTATTGTTTCATCTTTTCCCATTCACTGTTTTTTTTTACCGAAGTCTTTCACGAACCTGCTGTCCATGTCTGATGTGCGACTGAAGGTGGCACAAGAATGTGGAATTTATTGTTTCATCTTTTCCCATTCACTGTTTTTTTTACCTAAGTCTTTCACGAACCTGCTGTCCATGTCTGACATGCGACTGAAGGTGGCACAAGAATGTGGAATTTATTGGTTCATCTTTTCCCATTCACTGTTTTTTTACCGTTCACGAACCTGCTGTCCATGTCTGATGTGCGACTGAAGGTGGCACAAGAATGTGCAATTTATTGGTTCATCGTTTCCCATTCGCCGTTTTTTTACCTAAGTCTTTCACGAACCTGCTGTCCATGTCTGACATGCGACTGAAGGTGGCATAGGTATGTGGAATTTATTGGTTCATCGTTTCCCATTCGCCACACACAAACACTCAAACAAGAACCAGGCAATATAAAGGGTAAACAGCATGTAGTAAACAACACGAAGCTTTAGTATAACACTGATGGTGCTGCCCCATCTCCACCAGGGTAAGAGCAAGACAGAGGCCCAGAGAGTCAGCTTGAGGCATAGAGGTTGTCAGAGAGACAGCAGGTCCAAGCCATATAGAGTGAGCTGAGTCAAGAGCAAGAGATAGAGCACTTCCGGTTGGGCCTACAGTTGTATACCGAACCCCTACCCCACTGCAAGTCTCCTCACCCCCTGCCTCCTCGCCACCAACGATGGGCCACAACCCTCTCTGCCCCAAGGAGTCCCACAAATGCCAGAGCAACACCCACAGGAATCCTTGTCCTGAGGCCCTCCACGAGTCTCTGCCCACAAGACATTTACAAATTCCAGGCTTGGCAACAAATCATTGGCTGCCACAACCCTCTCTGCCCCAAGGAGTCCCACCATTGCCAGTGCGACACCCACAGGAATCCTTGTCCTGAGGCCCTCCACGAGTCTCTGTCCACAGGACATTTACAAACCCCAGCCTTGGCAACAAATCATTGCCGCATCTTACATGCTGATCGACAGTTGTGAAGGAGTAATTTAGCTCCCTCTATTGGTGGGAGGGAACATGTTATGTGCCCCCCCCCCCCCCCAATCCTTCCCGCCCCCATCCGGTTCCACAAAGACGCACAAATAGAAGGATGTTGTCACTGTGAATGCTGAAGTAAGTCAGATTCTCTCCCATTATTCCCACTAACCTTCCTTTTCTCAATTTGGAGTCAAGAGGTGCAGTCAATACCACAAAATCGTCAAATAAATGAACGAGTGAAGCGAAGAATACGGGATTTCAATTCTTCAATCGCAGAGCTAACACAAAAGGGTAAACAAAGGTTCTCTGTTTACTAAGAGTTGATTTAATTAATTATCATAATGTATAGAAGCAAGGTGTGAGCAGAACAATGTTCTTTCACTGAACGCAATTGCCAGTTCCAGCTGTGTGATGTATGGTAAGAGTAATGTTATCTGATATAACATTTGCGTTTTCTACTAGGCCAAAAAAATGCGTTAATGGAAACCTGAAGAAATCAAGCGGCGGAAATCAGTTTTGCCAAGGCCCGATGGACTAACACAGGCCAAAGACGAGGGGTACTTGAGAAGGACTTGGAGTTGCTGTCTTGTTTAGGAGCCCAAGTTGGTGCCGCATCATATCCAAGAAGGCAGGATGCAGATACTGATGCTTTTCCAATTGCTAATGCAAGGAGTCAAATAAAATGTTTCTTCTGGTGATCTTTCTGGAGAGGTGAAATCCTCCAAAATGGCGTTCCTTTTTTCGACATCTCTGAACGCGACATTCGCTGCCTCCTCTGAAATAAAGGCTCTTTCTGTTCCATTAAATTTCAAACATAACACCTCAACTTTCTGTGTTTTACTGGACTGTGTACACATTTCTCACACTGTGTGTTTTTGCTGTTGTTGACATTGTGTTCAATTTTGCTCACTTCCAGTGAAATTGCTCATTGCCCTTGCTCGGGATAACACTTCCCATCCCCGAGGTGTGTTTGTGATTCGATACAGACTGTGGCACTTGCTTTAGCCTCTCCCAGCTGACCATTCACTTTTGGTGAGCATTCAGCAGGATAATACGATCTCATTATTTTTCGTTTACGCTTACATGCAATGCGCCATTTAATTTCAACATGGCACATTCTGCTTCACAATAACTCCCTTGCTGTGTGGAACGCGTACGCTTGTACCTACATAAATCTACCTTGTCTAACTTCAGTCGACTGCACCGGTAAGCATGTTGCTCGCACAGCGATCGCATCGTGAGTGTTCATAAATGTTGACCAGTTGTATATCTAGAATGACTGGAGCCTGTGGAGCTGTTCACTTGTAACTCAACAGGAAGCATTTTTCCATGTAAGGAAAAATGGAAATATACCCATTGCAATGATTTGAAAAACAATGAAATGGAATATTCTCCACAACCTGTGAAAGTAAAAAGAAATACACTGTGTGTATAATCAAGATGTATTCAACCACTTTACGATGACTCTCCAAATTGAGCTCAGGAGCATCCGATTTCCTTTGATCATCCTTGAGGTGTCTCTACAGATGTACACAATTCCTCTTGATTGGAGTCTACCTGTGGCCAATTCAATTGATTGGACATGATTTAGAAAGAAACACTCCTTACTATATAAGGTCCCACAGTTGACAGTGGAATGTCCAAGCAGAAACTCTACCATGAAGTCCAAGGAACTGTCCGTAGAACTCCGATATAGAATTGTGAGGAGGCATAGATTCGGGGAAGGGTATAAAATAATTTCTGGGGTTGAAAGTTCCCAAGAGCACAGAACTGGCCGCCGGAGCACAGAGTTGAAAAACAATGAAATGGAATATTCTCCACAACCTGTGAAAGTAAAAAGAAATACACTGTGTGTATAATCAAGATGTATTCAACCACTTTACGATGACTCTCCAAATTGAGCTCAGGAGCATCCGATTTCCTTTGATCATCCTTGAGGTGTCTCTACAGATGTACACAATTCCTCTTGATTGGAGTCTACCTGTGGCCAATTCAATTGATTGGACATGATTTAGAAAGAAACACTCATTACTATATAAGGTCCCACAGTTGACAGTGGAATGTCCAAGCAGAAACTCTACCATGAAGTCCAAGGAACTGTCTGTAGAGCAGTTGACAGTGAATGTCCGAGCAGAAACTCTACCATGAAGTCCAAGGAACTGTCTGTAGAGCAGTTGACAGTGAATGTCCGAGCAGAAACTCTACCATGAAGTCCAAGGAACTGTCTGTAGAGCAGTTGGCAGTGAATGTCCGAGCAGAAACTCTACCATGAAGTCCAAGGAACTGAACTGTCCGTAGAACTCCGATATAGAATTGTGAGGAGGCATAGATTCGGGGAAGGTTGTAAAATAATTTCTGGGGTTGAAAGTTCCCAAGAGCACAGAGCTGGCCGTCCGGAACACAGAGTTGAAAAACAATGAAATGGAATATTCTCTACAACCTGTGAAAGTAAAAAGAAATACTCTGTGTGTAATAATCCAGATGTATTCAACCACTTTACTATGACTCTCCAAATTGAGCTCAAGAGCATCCAATTTCCTTTGATCATCCTTGAGATGTCTCTACAGATGTACAGAAATGGAAAGATATGGAACTACCCAGACTCTTCCTAGAGCTGGCCGTCCGACCAAACTGAGCAACCGGGCAAGAAGGACCTTCGTCAGGGAGGTGACCAAGAACCCGATGATCACTCTGATAGAACTACAGAGATCCTTGGATGAGGTGGGAACACCTGCTGGAAGGACAACAGTCTCTGCAGCCCTTCACAAATCTAGGCTTTATGGGAGAGTGGACACACAGAAGCCACTCCTGAGAAAAAAGCACATGCCAGCATACCTGGAATTTGTCAAAAGGCACGTAAAAGACTGAGAGCATGAGGCAAAATATTATGTGGCCTGATGAGACGAATATTGAACTCTTTGGCCTGAATGCAAAGCACTATATCTGGAAGAAACCAAGCACAGCTCATTACTCAACTAATGCCATCCCTACCGTGAAGCATGGTGGTGGCAGCATCATGCTATGGAGATGCTTTTCAGCAGCAGGGATTGGGAGACTTTTAAGGATAAAGGAAACAATGAAAAGATCAAAATATAGGCAAATCCTTTAGGAGAACCTGCTTCAGAGTGCAAAAGACCTTAGATTGCGATGACGATTTACATTCCAATAGGACAATAACCCCAAGCATACAGACAAAGCAACACTGGAATGGCTCCAGAACAAGCACGTGAAGGTGCTTGAGTGTCCTCGCCAAAGCCCTGACTTGGATCCCATTGAGAATCTGTGGAAAGACATGAAGGTTGCTGTTCACCGATGCTCCAAATTCAACTTGACAGAGCTTGAGCAAATCTGCAAGGAAGAATGGGAGAAACTCTCCAAATCCAGATGTGCAAAGATGATACAGACATACCCAAGAACACTCAAAGCTGTAATCACTACCAAAGGAGCTTTTATGAAGTATTGACTCTGGTTTAAATACTTATCTAAATTGGATAACTCTGTATTTCATTCTTAATTATTTTATAAGAATTAAAAAAAAAAATCCAATTTGACATTATGGGGTATTATGTGTAAATCAGTGACAAAGATTGAAAAAAAACAAATCCATTTTAAATTCAGGCTGTAACATAACAAGATGTGAAAATAGTCAAGGGTGTGAATACATTCTGAAGGCCCTGTATTTTCATCCTCCTGACTGATTTATGGCTCTGATTCTGATTTATTTTCAGAAGCTCAAACAATGAACAAGAGGTTGGAGCCATAGCTGGATATCACTCGAGTCTTTGATACTGTCTCGCAATCAGCCTTGATTTCTAAGTGGTCTTCCTTTGATATTCGGTGCCGTCTGTTCATGTAGTGGTCTGATTTTTTCTATGAGCGCAAACTGCAGGCGTTCCTTGATAATATCCTTTCCCATTATCTTTTCCATCAAGCTCGGGTTCCACAGGGCAGCGTTTTAGGCCCAACTCTAGTCTTGATCTATATCAATGATCTCTCCGATTCTCTTGAAAACCAGCTTTTCCATTTTGCTGATGACTCCATCAGTGCAGAACGACGCATCACTCTTGTGAAAGGCTAGACACTGCTGAATCCATTTTATCAGACTTGGACAAGATAAGCTGATGTCTGTTCGACAACAGAAAGTCACACACTCACAAAATGTCTCCCACATGGATCAGCA